>NW_028280988.1:105000-407500 GCF_059751285.1 Brachycentrus maculatus | reverse complement strand
CTCGGCAAAGATGTTAGGATTCTTTCCCTTAGAGCTCGAGGCGCCCTATGCTTGCTACACTTAAAGGGTTATTAGGAAGAAATTTTCTGATTGCCTCAGTAAGAGTGTGGGATTAGATACGCTTGTAAAGTGTGTGATCGAATAAACGATATATTGAAGAAAAAGGGTGTTGAAATATATTCGAAAGCCAAAAGAAAAAAAAAAAAATTGACATCTCAACATACATGAAAAAGAATATGGAAGTCTAGGCATTTACGGGGCTTACGACTATCATAGCTGGTTTAATTGATCACTTTACACAGTGAAACATTCACCAATTCTACCCGACAGCCAAAGCTAAACTGGCAGCACACTATGAGTCCTGGTATCAAACCCATAAAATGTATGGAAGTGAAGCATGGAGATGTCAAAAGAAGGATGAAAATAGACTGAAAGAAGTCGAAATGTGATTTTTCAGACGAATGTGCTGTAAAACTGTGTATGATATATGTTTGAACGGTGAAATAAGGAAAAATGTAAGGCTGAGCATGATAAAATTAAGGTGTGTTGAGACGGTTTTGGTCATGTGGAAAGAATTAGTAATGAAATAACAGTGAAACAAATTTTTGAGGAAAATTTAGTTGTTAATAGGAGCAGAGAAAGACTGAGGAAACTTGGCATGATCAAGTATGATAAATACCTGAAAGCTTTCTGGTCAAGTGTTGGAATATTTGGTGGGTATGTATGAGGTATTATGTGTATTATTCTCTTTGTCTACCTTTGCGAGAGAGCTGCATGATGGTTAGTTAATCTTTTCAAAAACATATCGCCTCTTCTACATTAATGCATCTCCTCATATATCCACGACCTGACCACTCTTAAGTATTTGAAATACTAAACATACTTGATCATGGAATAAAATTCCTGATATTCAATTAAAGAAAGGATATTTAAAATCTGGTACATCTTATAAATACGTTAAAAAAGGAGGATAATTAAAAAGGCAAAATGCCTAGAAGTCAAAAGTCCCAGATGGATTATTTTCCCTTGCAAACCATAAAGTCAATTATTAAAAATAAATCCATTCGGATCAGGAAATTAATTGAAAATACAGCTACAAATATTTGAAATAAATTATTTTTCAATCCACAAGGGTCCGATGTTTTCCACCCCAAAGATTAGTACCTACTTCCTACATTTACTTCCGGTTGATTAGTCCGCCGGATTTCCTACTCTGTCGGGAAAGTAATAGACAGAAAGCGTTCTTCTTCCGAAACCAACGCCCGAAGCTTCCTGATATTGCACACTTAATTGAACTCGAGGGAGCCCAAGTAATCGTTACTTTTTATTATTAAGAAAGAATGTACTAAAGAATACATATATTCGTAAAATTTTATACTCTCCGTTTGTGCTGAGGTTTCGTATATTTTACAAAGAGTCGTACCGTAAAAAAGATCTTTTGTAATTTATGCAGCGATAAACACCCTTAAAACGAATGAGATTTTCTATAGGTTAGCATTATTACCTTAGATTTTTTTATACGTAAACAAAAAAATTAAAACACAGCACGAACTATTTAAATAATAAGTTTTAAGTTGCGTTTTATATAATAAAACAAAAATTATAAAGTAAAACAAAACAACAACTATAAATTTATATAAAATCCTACTTAAAACCCTTACCATATGTTTTAATATTTCATATTTAAGTTATATTCTCAGAAAATGATCATAACGCACAACTGAGTCCTGGTTCCAACTCTAATGTATGGAAGTGAAACATGGAGTTGGCAAAAGAAGGATGAAAGTAGACTGAATGCAGTCGAAATGCGATCTCTCAGAAGAATGTGCGACAAAACGATGTATGATTGTTGTTCGAATAGTGAAATAAGGAAGGAATGCAAAGCTGAGATAAGCATTATCGATAAAATTAAGAAAGGTGTGTTGAGATGGTTTGGACATGTAGAACGAATGAGTGAGGAAAGAACGGTAAAACAAATTTATGAGGCGAATGTTATTGGGAAAAGAAGCAGAGGAAGACCGAGAAAAACATGGCACAATCAGGTATGCCAAATACTTGAAAGTGGTCAGTTTAGGAGTCGTAACAATCGGCGGGTATGTATGAGGAGATGCATGAACGTGGAAGAGGCGAAGAATGTTTGCAAGGACAGAGTGGTGCGGCGCTCCATTCTCTCTTCCTACCCCTGCGGGGAAGCGGCGTGATGGTTAGTTAGTTAGTTAGTTTTTAAAATGATCACTATTTTCTAATATTTTTACCTCAAGTAAAAAAATATATAAAAATATAATTTTATCAAAAAGGAAAAAAATAATATGTTTATATTGCATAATCCTTCAACTACGGAAAAAATATTATCACCGTCATATAAACATAATATTTTGATGAAAAAGTTTGAGCTTTAAATCAAATGATGGTTATAATGAACAACGCCAAAATTGTTCAACTTTTGAGTTACGGTCAGGACACGTATAGGCCTAGTATCATATCGATATCCAGTACTCACAAATGAAATGATTTATAGTTAAAATATTTATGTTTATGTCCTGACTTATAGATAGGTGTTCGGCAACTAAATCCGACATGCGCTGCAATAATTTTATTGGGAATCACAGGATCAGAAAAGGATAAAAAGCGCACAAAACAAACCTAAGAACAATACGAAGGATATTTTATTTATTGTTTCGGCATTAACTTTGTGGCAAGACATGTTACAATGATTAAAGAAAACACTTGTTTTTTACCACTTGAGTTTTATTATAGACTACATGTTTCAGAAGTTAAGCTTCCATCTTTCAGGTCTGCATAATAACTAAAATATAAAATATAAAATTGTTCTATAATTAAGGAGAGGGGAAAGTAAGGGGAAAGGGTTAGTCAAGGGGCGGAGAATTTTTTAAATTTAAAAATTTAGAAATTTTCCTTATTTATAGAACAATTTTATATTTTATATTTTAGTTATTATACAGACCTGAATGATGGAAGTTTAACTTCTGAAACATGTAGTCTATAATAAAACTCAAGTGGTAAAAAACAAGTGTTTTCTTTAATCATACGAAGGATATCATTTAAATATCCTTCGCCTCCTATAAAAATTATTGGATCCGAAAAGACCGAAAAAATAAAATAAAAATAATGGTATTGTTCAAGATGACAGAAAACTATTTATGTCACCGTGTGCGATATGCGACTGCCAGCGGGTTCAGTTATATTAAGATGGATCACAATAAAATTACAAAAATTGTACAGTTTGACTTTTTAAATAAATTGTCTATTATTGGTAGGTAAATCTAGATGAGATGAAACGAGCAAATGATAACCACTTAAAAAAGAAAAATATAAATTAATTGATTGAACACAGTGCAAATTTCAAAAAGAACATAAAAAAGTAGGTGCAAAGCAATGACAAAATAAGTAAGCTGGAAATGTGAGAAGCAGTACAGAAAGAGAAAAAGGAAATATAAGCAATTGAAGAATGTTTTCTAAAATTAAGATAATTCGGAGACATACGAGTATATCTGTATTCGCAAATCTTGCTGATATTTAAATTAGTTAAAAAACTCGGTAAAAAGATAGTATGAACGTTTTCATCTCCTGTTTTCTTCCCTCACCCAGTCAAAATCATAACATGGTATTTTCTTGTAATTTACCCATATTGCACACTCCTTTCAAGAACGTCGTAAATCAAAAATCGTCAATTTTTAGTTGTGCATGTTTTCGGAATGCCCAGAAAATGTACTATATCCCAGCAAAAGAGGCATATTTTAAACTTTATATTTACCCGCTACAGGGCAGAAAATGTTGTTTTTGCATTTTGAAGAAAATGCAAAAACTGGAGGTTTTACCTAAAAAGATCTGTTACACAGTAAAAAGTTCAATTAGTTAGTGGTTTGATATTTATTTTAATACATTGTATTCTATTTTTAAACTTTAAAAACGTTCTCCTGAAAAATCATGTTTTTTTTTTATTTATGACGTTCTTGAAAGGAGTGAGCGACATGTCTTCTTCCTGGCACATCCCAACTTATCGTCTTTATAGATTGCTGGGGTAAGCTCTCCTCATCATGGACAATGTCACTTAGGCCATGTGCTCGAATCATGTTATCTTTGCAGCACCCATGAATTTTTTGATCTTCCTCTTTTCGATAAATTTTGAGGACCTAGACCCATATATAAAAAAAACGAATGGCGAAAAACGATTTTGACATGATGACGGTTGAATTTTCGTTACTAGATGAAATATTAACTGAGTTTGTGAATGCGAATGTAAGGATATTTGTGAATACGAATACAATGAAAAATGAATGTAAATTAAGTATGTTAAATCCATAAATATATTTTTCTAAATCTTCATATTCATAATTCAGAAGTTACGAATTTAAAAGTTCATGTATTTTTTTAACAATTTCTACAGCCTTATTGTTTATTATTATTATTACGAATATTTTTTAATATATAATTTATGGACCACCTAATGTATCATACAGCAGGGAGTATAGTAGGTCAACCCATTGTTTGCGATTTGTTCTGTTGCACAGTATATACACGTATTAGCGATGGGATGAATCGAATGATTATAATCGAATTATTCTATTAGTACATATTATTTGAACAATATTTGATTGAAAAAAAATCGAAATGTTTTTTTCATTAGATGTCTGGTATTGTTAGTCTTTTAGTAACCGAAATGAAGTTGGTATAGGTGAAAATTGGTAGCAACAGTTAAAGTATTTAAAAAAAATTAAATAAGAAAAATCTAGTCGTTTATGCTTTCTGGCAGTAACTTCGTGTTGTTGTGAATAAAATATAATTATTATGACTCGAATAATAATTATAAGATTCCATAAATCATTCGGAAAGATTCCCATCATTAGAATGGATTCCTCCTTCATTCAACCCCCCCTCCCTCTTCCACTCCGACATGCCGACTGGTCGCGAATTTCACAGATCAAAAACAAACAAAACGTAGCACAGAACAGAAGACAAAAGGATTTTTCCCTCCAAAATCATGAACACAAAGCCGTGACGTCATTTATTTCAATAAAAGCACTTAGAGGAGCTTTGTGCAACGACTTTCCGCTGTGATGTTAATGTTTGCCGGCTATCGCTTATTAACAACAAAAATCTTTATGAAAAAGCTAATAAATTGAGCTTAAATGAATATCAAAAGATGTTGATTTAAAAAAATATATAAGTTAAATTTGTTATCCTTATCGTGAAGTGATTCACAATTTACTGTCGGCTTTTTGCACATGTATTAGTAAACAATTTTCTTTTATTGTTAAAAATACATGTGCTTATATTATAATATATGATTTGGAATTGTGATTTTTCGAAGTCACTATTAACTAATTAAAACTTATGAATGGATAGATAATTACTAAGCAAAACTCAAAATAAAAAAATTAAAATATATAATGTTTAATTTATCTACACTTCGCAGACATTTTTTTGATTTGGTAATTTATTTGCTGAAACACCCTGTATACGACGCAGAAAGTCACTAAAATTCATTATTGTTATCATAGCTTTCAACATTTTATTTCAATTTTATTGAACAAAAAAATAAAGAAGGTCGTTCTGTAAAAATGTCCTAAAAAGCATAACTTGAGAATACTATGAGTGTTTTAAATGTATCAATAACAGAGTTGATAGAACGAATGGTTTTATTAATTTTGACATTTTAAATATAAGAGAAATGGCTACATTATCAAAATTCTGGTATATGTAATCTTCTCAAAAGCCAAAATTCTGGTTTATTTTCTTCACCAAGGTAAAATGGAGGTAGAGTTTGGATTGAGGTCAAGTATTTCAATTTTCGAAGCGCCTAAGAGCGTTCGGAATACGGGTTGGTTATTCCATCGTCATATTGAAACAATGGTTCATTGTTTTGTTCCACTCTCTCCAGTGGGTGGTCGGGGGTGTACACAGATGTTGATTGTGGAAGATGAAGGGCGAGAAAGTTCAAATGTCACTCGAGTTTCGAGAGCAATGAAAACAGAAATTAAGCGGAGAGAATCCATCGATTGAATTCTAATAATCTGGTAAGTACTATAAATACTTCGCCTTGTTTACGACACCTATAATATATATATTGATATATGATCTGAAGGGATAATAGCCCAGAGTTACAATATAAATAATGTTTAAAAAAAATAGTATCGTTTCTCTTTATATGCATACAATCAACATACTAAATTTAGCCATATTTCAAAACTTATTGAAAATTGTGGCGACACGTGGAAGGTTCTGAGACCATTGCATATGTACAGATTTCAAGAATTAATGCAATATAGATGGTCAATAATGGGCAGATTGGTGAACGTTACACAAGTGTATAAAACGCTCGCTTAAGCCAGCTAAATGCCAGGTAATATAAAAAGGAACGATAGATGTTTTATATCAGATTGAGACAATAATATTGACATTTCATCCATAGGGTGAATAATCCAGTGTCTGATAAAATAAATAATATTCATCTTCTTTTCTTCTTCTGCTTGGTGTAGGTCTTTTGGCCTGTTTTTCAGAAGTATTAGCGTTCTGCGATCTCGATTCCCAGCTGTCAATCCATCTCTTTGGTGGTCTGCCCGGGAGTCGTCTAGCTTCAGATTGATTTTTTTTAATTACCTAACGTCCAAGTGACCAAGCATTGCAATGTGGGGTATTCTGGATGGTTCCATTCTCCTCGCATACACACAGTATTATCTCCTTCGTTGCCTTCCCCACCTGACGACATCTTCGATCTCGCATATTTCCCTTGGTGTTCCTCATTCTATCTCGTAGACTCTTGCCAGATATGCTTCTCAGAGTCTTTATTTCTGACAATAATATTAGTATTGTTAATTTATTAATATCTAAGATAGTGTTGGATAGACGCTTAAATCCCTCCCAGTCACACTCGGCGATCTTTGATCACAGTTTATAGCGGGCGTTTATTGTCAGTCACATAAAGAACATCTTTATAGCTTTGGATGGGGTCCGAGAAAATGGTATTCAATCTCACCTCCCAGGGACTCTAATGGGGTTCTCGGTCCTCAATCCTTACAAACACCTGAACCAAAGCCCACCCGACACTAACGTACCGAGTCGCCGTAGTGTAACGCAGTGCTCCGGAATCTTTTCTCACATACGACACACCAAAAATTCTTCCTAGAATTCCGCAGCACACCAAAGGTAAAATATGTATGTAAAATATATGGACCGTTGAAAAAAGATTAAATATTCTATCTTTCTTAAACATGCTACCTGATTCTACCTATTTATCATTAGAATCCTAGAATACTTTTTTGTCTAATTGTTAATAATTGTTTTTTAGTTTTTTGATAAAATCTATTACATCAGACAATAATATGTATTAACTTTTAAAAACGTCTGAGACATTACTATCTGTCATTAGAATCCTAACTGTCGATCAAACCTCCTCCCTCTACCTCCTTCCCTAAACTCCCTTCTTCCTTTGCCCTCCTTATTATCGTCTTTGTTAATTTATGTTTCTTTTTAAATGTCAATTTGTAATTTATGTTTTTTTTTAATGTTCAAGTACTATCTGCCCACTGATTGCAAACGGCTATATATGGTATCAAACGTTTTGATCAATATCACTAGTCCGTCTTTGGTCGGTTGGAAGATATTGCTTTTTAGCAATAAGCCCGCCAATGTACTTTTTATTTTCTGTACATGAAGTTTAAATAAAAAAAAAAAAATAAAAAAAAAAAAAATTCTATACCACCTCCACCTTATCCACCTCCGTGGTGCTGGAGGTCCCGGGTTCGATTACCAGAGGAGGTGAAAATAAATATTACTTATTTTGATATTGATTTAATATTACCCTAGACTGGTTGTAAGTAACGATCGTGATAACACTGCATCAGTGTTATCTATGCCCTATGCGTCATTGGATGCGGATAAGGGTTAGAAGCAGAAGATATATTTTATATATTTACATTTTGAAATATATACATTTTAATAATAACAATAATATTAAATGTTAAAATCAAACGCTGATTTTTTAAATTTACTAAACTGTTTTTTTATTGTTAAAAAAAAAAACAAAAAAAAACAAATTTGAGACAATTGTTTCGCCTTGTTATGGCATTTTCAAACGAATATACATTTGTTTGAAAATGCCATAATATGATAATCAGTGTTTGATTTTAACATTTCATATATAAATTAAAATGGAGTTCTACAAATTAAACTTTAGATAAATCATAATGATAAATAATTTGTCATTGTGTATTAAATACAAAATGAAAAATGTCCAATACGTCGAATTAGACCGCGGCACACAGGTTGCGGAGCACTGGTGTAATGAATAAAGTCGATCGTATCATCGGGAATCGTAAGTATGAAAACATGGATTGACCACCCAGGCAGGGGTGTGCGATGGATAATGATACCAAACTAATCGGGATGTTAGGAATGGGTCATTTAGGAAGAGAGATTTATCGAGTTCAGAATAATATTTCGGTCAAAATTATGGGTTTGGATGCGTTAAGGTAATGTGGTGAACGAATTTAGGTCATGCGGTTAAGTGATTTAAGTCTCATTCTTCCTCGGGCCATTATATTCCTTTGGATTTAAACATTTAAAAAAGTACTTGTGCCATAAAGGATCAATTTTTGAATTTATTAATGTAAATACGACTAGTTTTGAGAACCATAGATGTTTTCAGTAGGTGAAAATACAAACGTGTTGATGAGAATATCTATAGTTCTCGAAACCAGTCGTGTTTATATAATTAATAAACCTAAAAAGTGGTCTTGTTATTATTATTATATTATTATATTATATAAGTGTTTTATTTTTATATTTAAATCATCATAGATATTAATGCCACGATATTAATGCCAAATCAAAAAAATAATTACTTTAAGAAAAGGTGGTAAAAATAACCCAGTAAAAATAAAATTAAGTATGGATAGATATTCTCACAAACTGACTGCCGAATTAATTCATTAAATAAATTCCTTTGGTATAGATTTTCACTAACGTAAAATCACTTACTTCACTCATTTATAATTTCCTCTTGTTTTTTCCAATACGGCTAAAAAATAAACACAAATCGATTTATCGATTTATACCAGAGTTAAGGTTAGATTAGCACAGAAATCTAGTTTTTTTTGCCAAGTTTAAAAGAGTAATGTGAAAAATATACTTTGGAGAACTTTTTATTTAAATTTGAAAAAAAAACACTGAGGTAAACCGTCGTTACCTTCATTAAGCAAGAAAACAGGGAACTTTTCTTGTCCATTGTAAAGTTATGCCCAGATTTAAATGGATCAAAGTTAAGTTTAAACGTGATGAAAGGGCAAATTGAATAAATATTTGCTTTAAATCAAAGAGGTGTGACTAATAGTTAAGTGTTACTTTGTGGTTTAACTGATTGGAATGGTATTCATCACTTTTCTCAGTTTATATTTCTTTCCAGTCTAAGTTTTTTATGTCAATTTTTTTACATATATTAGGAGCTACACAGAAATATGCAATACGCAAGCAAATTCATGTATTGACTAGATTTATTACCTTTAAATATAGATTAAAGGACATGGAAGACCGAGAAAAACATAGCACGATCAGGTATGCCAAATACTTAAAGTGGTCAGGAGAGTGGTCATAGGATATGCATGAACTTGGAAGAGGCGAAGAATGCAAAGACAGAGTGGTATGGCGTTCTATTCTATTTGCCTACCTCTGCGGGGAAGCGGCGTGATGGTTAGTTAGTTATTTTTTTTAAAGGACATTCGTTAAATTTACGATAAATTTAATGACATTCAATCTATGGGAAGTACCGAGGTAACAAATGTAAAGAATGTGGTGACATCTATCATGTATCTTTTACTGATATTTTATATTCATATTTTGTATTAAGTTCTCAAAGAACACAAAGCAGTTATTTTTAAATGTTTTAAGAAAACTTTTTTGGTAAAATGTGAGTTTTTCTTATCGCCGTACATTTTACGATAGTCTTGTATAAAAGTACATTACAACAAGTCCCGCGGTATAGGGTTAAATAATTGAAAACAAAAACCGAATTAAGTAATGCATTTTTTGAAAGAAGTAGTTAATTTATTAGATCGCTTATGTTTATATATGATAAACAATTTTGATAAATCGAGGTAAGATCCTATGAAATCTTAAGAGTTGTAGTTTTAGGTTGCATTATTTTTATGACCTGGTATTTCGATAACACCTTGAGTAAGAAAAATGTCGTGGTAGTGTTAAAAGGCGTATACAACTAACGTTAATTTTTATCATTCTATTAAGAGTGTCAAAATTAACGAGAGGTTGACGAATAACAGACGTATCGTAACACAATGTTAAGTGAAGAACAGTTCTATCGTGTTCAAACGGTGAAGTAAGAAAATAATGCAAGGCTGAGATAAGAGACCAGTATTATTGATCAAATTCGAAAAAAAAATCTTACCACAAGAATAACATATATCGTCATTTAAAATTATATCTATTTAGTATTACATTCTTTTGACATCTCAACATCAATGAAACAAATGAAAGTCTGAGTTTTTATAGGGGTTGCGACTTGTCATAGGCTGGTGATGTTCGTGTATATTGAGATGTCAAAAAAAGTCAAATAACTCGTGCAAATAAGTGTAGAAACCCAGATTTGCAACTAATTATTTGGACACAGTAAAATGTAATTTAGGAATAAACTAAAAAAAACTAAACATATCGCCGCTTCACCGCAGGGGTAGGCAGTGATAATAGAACGCAAAACAAACTGTTTTGCAAACAATCTTCGTCTTTTCTATATTTATGCATCTCCTCATACAAACCCGCCGATTACTCCGACTCCTGACCGCTTTCAAGTATTTGACGAACTTGGAATGAAAAATATATACAGGTAGTGAATTTCCAGTTTCATTATTACAGAGTTCAATTTGAAAAATAGTTTCAAGCGTGTAGAAATAATTGAGTGCGCTTACTTTTAAACATTCATCAGAGAAAAACAAAGGGCTTTGCTTTGTGTTTTGTAAGGCACAGATCCGTCCAAGGGCCAACACTTCATCTATCACGATGGTGCTAATGCCCGCAACCACAAATGACTAATTATTTCTCTCCATGTGTTACAGCACCTAGCCCGACTAGCAACAATAACTTGCCTCACTTATTGTGCTAGGCCAAGGATCGGCAACGTGAGGCTCGCGAGCCACATGTGGCACTTTAACAAAAAATGTGCAACTCTCGGACTTTTTCTGTCTTAAATTCTATGCCTCAATGAGTTAAGTCTTTGAGGCACAGAATGTGAGACAGAAAAAAAGCCAAGGGTTGCAGAATTTTTAATTAAATAAAAAGCTTCACAGATAAATAATTTTGCACTGACGAATCGAAGACTTCCTTTGGCTTCGAAGGCTTCTTTTCAAAAACCACACTAGTTTAAAAACCACTTTCATATTCAATATGCCAATAAAAGATTAAAAATTTGTTTTAATTTATTTTTTAAGCAATAACTTTGTGATTTTTCATTTTAAAATAAAAATGTAACTTTGTTTTATGAACATTTGTGTGATTTTAAAACTTAGTTACATTTTAATCATAAAAAATTGTTATAAAAAAAATAATTGGTTCTCTTAAACATTCAATAAATTAAATTAAATTATTGCATAATTTATACTTGAAGCACATTCTGAGATTTTCCATTTTATAATTAAAATGTAACTTTGTTTTAAAATCACCATAAATATTTTTTTATAACTTTTTTTTTTATAATGTCTACCAGTTTCAAAGCTAACCGCTTCTTTATCAAGACCGATTAATCAGTTAAAAATTATTGTAAATTAAAAATTGGCTCCCCAAAATTTTCCCAACAATTTTGCTACTCACGTTAGGCTCTTTTGGTCCAAGAGGTTGCCGACCTCTGTGCTACGCAATTAGTTTTATTCAGGAGAGAAATAACAACTTCCTAACTTACAACTTTTCCATTAACATACAACTAATCATTCCTCAAAAGGGAATAGTTATTTATAGCAATGTATGGGCAACTAATACAATGGAAGGCAATCAAGAGAAAAAAGATTACTTTGTTCCTGAATTGTATTATGATTTTTGTCCGCCTCCGTAGTGTAATGGTCAGCACGCTCGGCTACCGTTCTGGAGGTCCCGGGTTCGATTCCCAAGGGGGATAAAATAAATATAAGTGATTTTTTCACTGTAATATTTATTCAATATTATTACCCTGGACTGGTACCTGAAGCGGAAGGCTGATCACCTTTCCTTCATGTGTAAACGATCAAGATAACACTGCGTTTATATGACGCAGTGCCCTATGCATCATTGGGGTGCGGATAAGGGTTTTATTATTTATTATAGGAATCACGATCATGAAGATTTTTTGATGGAATAGAACTCTTAATTTTACTGACGTGTCAATGTTAAGCACACAATATTTTGAGTTGCCCAAATTTTCATTCAGAAATTCTGGATTTTCCTACACTTTTTCATCATGAAGGTTTCTACTAATAAAAACTTACTAATTTCAACGACAGGTGTTGCTGAAGAAGTAGCAAGCGGAAATTGTTTTCAATTCAGGCATGAATATAACTTCTGAAATTTGAGTAGTATGGTTATCAACCACGGGTTAATGTTACACGTTTATAAAGTGATTACTTAAACCAACCTACACATGAACAATGTATAGGAAAATTATAATTTCAAATTAATTTACGGTTTGAACTACGATTTCTGCATGGTCCAAATCCAGAGTGAAGTCGTTAGAGCATTTGGCTATAATGCTGGAGGTTTCAAGTTCAATTCAAAACGAAAAAAAGGCATAATTGTATTCTTGATTGTATTAATAATTGTATTCTTGAGCAGATACCTTTTCATTGTCCAATTGGAATCAATAGACATAGTCATACCTTTTATAATCCAGCACCATCAAAGAACTATTTAAAAAATTCCTTTATTTTTCAAAGTTGTGGGAAATTTAATGAATGTTGTACCCACCTTGATATGTTCTACTCCAATCTTTCAAAATTTAAAGCTAAATTGTTCGAAATCTTATAAACCTAAAAAAGTAATTCTATTCCCTGTCCTTTCCTTTTCTTCTTTTCCTATCACTGCCATCTCCTTTTTTCTTTATCCCATCCTTGTCTCATGTCTCTTCCTTTATATAGACCTCTCTTATGCATAGTTGTGAAGAACTATAATTGGTTCTCATGATTTTATTTTTTGTATTCTGTATGTATCATATATTGTAACTGTTGTTCTTCCTTCCAATAAAATAAAAGAATAAAAAAATTGAAAATTATTTGCCGAATCTAAATCTTAAATTAGTCATATACATTACAAATTAGGCAAATATTTAAAGAATTCGTTTTTATGACGTAAGTAATTGGAATGCCCTATTAGAATGCACGAATGTCAGAATACAGCTTGAGCGTATTCCGAAGAAATACGAGAAACATGGAAAGGGTAAGCTCTTCGTCAAATTAAATTAGCTGCGAAGAAACTAACACGAGGACTGACACTGAGCACGGCAAATGTTTGGATATCCTAACTTAGATCAACACGGAGGTAAGGAAGGAATTGAAATAAAACATCCTGTGAACTTTTACAGATGGGAGACAGTAAACATCTCTGTAAGCAAACGTATCTACCGAATATCACACAGTGGAAATATCCAGAGATATTTAGTCACTGTGGTTTAGTTTGTACTATAAATCACTCAATCCCACCTTACCGAGGCAAGTATTCAAATTATGCTACACGCGTGGGTAAATGTAAATAGAGCATTGATAACACCAAAAATTAGTGAGATGGTATTTGTATAAAGCAGAAACTCCATATTCAATTAAGAACTTAATATGACTAAAGGAGGTATATTTTGGGCGTGCCTACGAAATATTTTTTTTTAAATTAACGTTTTACTTAGTAAATACCACTATTTCTTAAAATCTATTGTGACACGTGTTTCGATGCATTCCGCATCATTTTCAAACACCGTATAATGTGTGTAAACATCGGTGTTTGAAAATGATGCGGAATGCATCGAAACACGTGTCACAATAGATTTTAAGAAATAGTGGTATTTACTAAGTAAAGCGTTAATTAAAAATAGATGGATTTTACCACAAAGTGAATTCTGCCGAATCAATTAATGAAAAAATTAAAATCATTTACTAATTCATCATATATGTAAAGTTTTAAAACATCATTGGGGAAAAATCAGTCTTATTTTGTATGAATCAAGTTTCTAACCAAAATGTTTATAATTTTAATATTGATTATTATATCAGACACTGGATTATTTTCCCTATAGGTGAGTTGCTAATATTAAATATTATCTCAACTTGATATGAAAAATCTACGGTTCCTCTTAATATGGAAGAAGATGAACGTTACACAAGTGTATAAAGTGATCACTTACAGGTCATAAGCGCTGGGAAGCTAAGACTTCCATCTTTCTTCATATAAACAGGAACAATAGTTTTATATCAAGGTGAGACACCTATTATATCAAAATATTTTTGCCATAATAACTGTGACTGTCCAATTAAAAAGATAAAAAATATATGCTGACATTTCTAATCCATTCGATTTCGTAATGCCTGTGGGTAAAAAGGGTTTCTGATGTAATTCGAATTTCTCATTGCGTCATTTCTTAAATAGGGTAGGCTCAAAGGAATGAACGCCATACAATTGGCGTTGTCACGGTATTTAGTCCGACATTCCTTCGCTTATATAAATCTATCGATACACGTTGGTCGGTGACGTAAATTCTTAGATCCAAATTTAACCGTGAATTGATTTGGTCATACAAAGAAAACTTTTTTTACCGTCCCGGTTAAAGCTTTTTCTCATTCACAGTATTTTGACTATTCTTTCGGATTTCCTTGAAATTATATCCTATATATTTAATGATGTATATTTAAAGTGTTTAATATTGTGTAATACTTCTTTTTTTAGCTTATCAATGTAGACACGACTAGTTTCGAGAACTACAGATGTTCTTATCAACAGGTGAAAATTCAAATTGACAGGTGAAAAAACATACTGATAAGACATCTTAATATTAATAATCTCTTAAAGGTATTCTTACGCAAATGTGCTATTTTAATATATAAATAAATCGTGATGTGATTCCACAAATTTGATATAAAATTAAAAAATAAGGTTACCTTTGCTGTCAGATATTTTAAGAAAATGTAATTATGTTCGTATCTAACCATTTTACTTTTTCGTACCTAACAGTTCTTAGTCTACCGGAAGTAATAGTACACGTCTCTTCATCGGGAAAATTAATACAACAGCATGTAAAAAACAGGCTACAATATTGTACTTTTCTTATTGATCCTTTAGAAAATATCAAATCGTATGCGTCATTGGAGTGTCCGAAAACCATATACACCAAAGGCAGAAGGGTCGTAGTTTATTTATGGTGGAAAGAGAGGGTGGGTTGCCGAATGGGTGGTGAGTCTAGCGTTTTGACCAATGCATCGTACAAGGGGTTATATGGATTCTTAATCCATTTTACAGACACCCTTACTACACGTTGGCTTTCGGACAGTCTAAAACGTGCATGAAATTTAATATCACACGTTGCCTTTTATACTACTAAAGTGAAGTAAAAGCGATATTAAAAAAAGGGTTTTATTTTTGTGTCTTGATACAGATAAGGATAAAAATTAAGAAATCTGACAATGCTTTCGTTCTTTCAAGAAAGATTACTGGCGATAAGTTTTTGTAACAAGTGTTTACAAAAAACTTAATCGTTTTTGGATTTCCAACAAATATATGGTGAGAAATTAAAATATTACTCTCTAAAATCAAGTGCAAGGGATACCGATACTCTGCGACACATTAATACAGAGGGAAATGATATAAGAGGTATAGGTAAATGATATAAATTACAGTTGTTTTAATATATAATCGCAGACTACTTTCATGGATTAAACTCATTTTGTTGTTGCAGAACCGATGGCGTGGAATGCTCTTTCACTAGTAGTTACAAATAGCGAGAATGAGATGATCTTTAAAAAAAACTAAAAACGCATTTGTTTGCAAAGAAATCATTTCTGCTATGACCTTTACCCTAGTTCAATCACAGTGAAGCGTTCGTAAGATAGTGTATTTTACGAAAATGGCATTGTGTTAATTAAACAAATTTATATTATTTTTTGACATCTCATCAAAGATGAAGAAGAATATGGAAGTGATTCAAGAACAAGGTTTCTAAATTGGTTCATATATATATATATATATATATATATATATATATATATATATATATATATATATATATATATATATATATATATATATATATATATATATATATATATATATATATATATATATATATATATATATATATATATATATATATATATATATATATATATATATATATATATATATATATATATATATATATATATATATATATATATATATATATATATATATATATATATATATATATATATATATATATATATATATATATATATATATATATATATATATATATATATATATATTGAACTTCTAAGAATTTGAGTAGTGTGGTTGTCAATAATGGGTAGAATTGGTGAATGTTACACGTGTGTAAAGTGATCACTTAAACCAGCCGATGACGGTCGTCAGCCCCGTAAATGCCCACACTTCCATATTCTTCTTCATCTTTGATGAGATGTCAAAAAATAATATGAAAATAACTCCTGTAATTGGAGATAATCCAGATTTTGTGAACAAGTATTTGGACACACTCAAAATGTTGTAAACAAATATATTATAATTATATTATATGACAATTAGTATTTATATTGTTTAGTTTGTCGGATCAACGCACCGAATGAATACCAGATTTACAGAAGAAAATAAAATATTATCCTGTGTCTTAGTTGGACTATGGATGGTAGACAGAATTTAATAATGAAGAAAATACAGAGGCTCTCTGGTGATAATAGCGGTGTCATTATCATCAACCCAACAGTCATAACTCAACACTCCAGTAGCAATTTCCCAGCATTCATTTGAGGCGTTTATTTTCCTTTTAAATGTGCGCCATTAACGGGTCCGTTGTAGGCGTGCCCCTGTGGATTTAGGGTAAGGAATTATGTTATTAAAATTTAAGGGTGGAATGCAAAATGAAAACCAAGACCTAATTCTACACTTACATTTATAAGTGTCACGAAGGGTTGTACGGATAATGAAGAGTGTAAGATGATTTGACCCAGTTTTTGGATTCTCCCTACATGAATTACATTCACATTCGTTGTTTGTTTTGATCGCGGATCATAAAACGCAAATATGTATGTTGAATCTTATGATTTTGCAAAAACGATAACGTTTTGAAAATAACATTTTCAAAACGTTATCGTTTTTTAATTTTGTTTCAAGATACTTTGTGGGACATTTTTACAGACTAAAAAAATTCAACAGAAACATTTTCACCACTTTTTACCAATTACGAAAGAAAAGGGGTGAAAACAAAGTTAGTGTTTTATTTTGAAAAAGTTTCAAAATGAAGCAAGTTTCAAAAATCCTGGTTACATGAACAATCAAATACATTTTTTCGTAATCTAGTGTATATGAAATTCTCTGCGAATATTGTTATGTATTTAAATAAAGAAAAAAACTCTGATATTTTTATTAGATACGTAAAAACAAAATAAAAAATTAATAAAATAAAAAATCATCTTTTACGTAGTAAACAAATATATTTTATTACCGAAATAGGATTCGTTTTTCAGCTAGTTCAAACACGTTAATTAAGTCTTTGACACTGCCAAATAAATTAAAAAGAAAATACTATACTTGATCACAAATGGTGCTGAGAACTATTATGTGAAAAAATGTGTCAGTTGAAAGATAAAAACAACTTTCGAAATTTGAGTGTGTTTGTCAATCAAGGTTAGAATGGTGAATGTAAAGCGCGTATAAAGTGATCTCTTAAATCAGGCTGTGACAGGTCGCAACCCCTGTAAATACCCAGACTTCCATATTCTTCTTCATCTATGTTGAGATATCATATGCCGTGAGAATTGTAATTCACAAGTATCAGGTGAACATAACTCGACGGAATGTTATTTTATCTTCAACTGGCCCGAGATTTTTTTTAAAGGACATTCGTTAAATTTACGATAAATTTAATGACATTCAATCTATGGGAAGTACCGAGGTAACAAATGTAAAGAATGTGGTGACATCTATCATGTATCTTTTACTGATATTTTATATTCATATTTTGTATTAAGTTCTCAAAGAACACAAAGCAGTTATTTTTAAATGTTTTAAGAAAACTTTTTTGGTAAAATGTGAGTTTTTCTTATCGCCGTACATTTTACGATAGTCTTGTATAAAAGTACATTACAACAAGTCCCGCGGTATAGGGTTAAATAATTGAAAACAAAAACCGAATTAAGTAATGCATTTTTTGAAAGAAGTAGTTAATTTATTAGATCGCTTATGTTTATATATGATAAACAATTTTGATAAATCGAGGTAAGATCCTATGAAATCTTAAGAGTTGTAGTTTTAGGTTGCATTATTTTTATGACCTGGTATTTCGATAACACCTTGAGTAAGAAAAATGTCGTGGTAGTGTTAAAAGGCGTATACAACTAACGTTAATTTTTATCATTCTATTAAGAGTGTCAAAATTAACGAGAGGTTGACGAATAACAGACGTATCGTAACACAATGTTAAGTGAAGAACAGTTCTATCGTGTTCAAACGGTGAAGTAAGAAAATAATGCAAGGCTGAGATAAGAGACCAGTATTATTGATCAAATTCGAAAAAAAAATCTTACCACAAGAATAACATATATCGTCATTTAAAATTATATCTATTTAGTATTACATTCTTTTGACATCTCAACATCAATGAAACAAATGAAAGTCTGAGTTTTTATAGGGGTTGCGACTTGTCATAGGCTGGTGATGTTCGTGTATATTGAGATGTCAAAAAAAGTCAAATAACTCGTGCAAATAAGTGTAGAAACCCAGATTTGCAACTAATTATTTGGACACAGTAAAATGTAATTTAGGAATAAACTAAAAAAAACTAAACATATCGCCGCTTCACCGCAGGGGTAGGCAGTGATAATAGAACGCAAAACAAACTGTTTTGCAAACAATCTTCGTCTTTTCTATATTTATGCATCTCCTCATACAAACCCGCCGATTACTCCGACTCCTGACCGCTTTCAAGTATTTGACGAACTTGGAATGAAAAATATATACAGGTAGTGAATTTCCAGTTTCATTATTACAGAGTTCAATTTGAAAAATAGTTTCAAGCGTGTAGAAATAATTGAGTGCGCTTACTTTTAAACATTCATCAGAGAAAAACAAAGGGCTTTGCTTTGTGTTTTGTAAGGCACAGATCCGTCCAAGGGCCAACACTTCATCTATCACGATGGTGCTAATGCCCGCAACCACAAATGACTAATTATTTCTCTCCATGTGTTACAGCACCTAGCCCGACTAGCAACAATAACTTGCCTCACTTATTGTGCTAGGCCAAGGATCGGCAACGTGAGGCTCGCGAGCCACATGTGGCACTTTAACAAAAAATGTGCAACTCTCGGACTTTTTCTGTCTTAAATTCTATGCCTCAATGAGTTAAGTCTTTGAGGCACAGAATGTGAGACAGAAAAAAAGCCAAGGGTTGCAGAATTTTTAATTAAATAAAAAGCTTCACAGATAAATAATTTTGCACTGACGAATCGAAGACTTCCTTTGGCTTCGAAGGCTTCTTTTCAAAAACCACACTAGTTTAAAAACCACTTTCATATTCAATATGCCAATAAAAGATTAAAAATTTGTTTTAATTTATTTTTTAAGCAATAACTTTGTGATTTTTCATTTTAAAATAAAAATGTAACTTTGTTTTATGAACATTTGTGTGATTTTAAAACTTAGTTACATTTTAATCATAAAAAATTGTTATAAAAAAAATAATTGGTTCTCTTAAACATTCAATAAATTAAATTAAATTATTGCATAATTTATACTTGAAGCACATTCTGAGATTTTCCATTTTATAATTAAAATGTAACTTTGTTTTAAAATCACCATAAATATTTTTTTATAACTTTTTTTTTTATAATGTCTACCAGTTTCAAAGCTAACCGCTTCTTTATCAAGACCGATTAATCAGTTAAAAATTATTGTAAATTAAAAATTGGCTCCCCAAAATTTTCCCAACAATTTTGCTACTCACGTTAGGCTCTTTTGGTCCAAGAGGTTGCCGACCTCTGTGCTACGCAATTAGTTTTATTCAGGAGAGAAATAACAACTTCCTAACTTACAACTTTTCCATTAACATACAACTAATCATTCCTCAAAAGGGAATAGTTATTTATAGCAATGTATGGGCAACTAATACAATGGAAGGCAATCAAGAGAAAAAAGATTACTTTGTTCCTGAATTGTATTATGATTTTTGTCCGCCTCCGTAGTGTAATGGTCAGCACGCTCGGCTACCGTTCTGGAGGTCCCGGGTTCGATTCCCAAGGGGGATAAAATAAATATAAGTGATTTTTTCACTGTAATATTTATTCAATATTATTACCCTGGACTGGTACCTGAAGCGGAAGGCTGATCACCTTTCCTTCATGTGTAAACGATCAAGATAACACTGCGTTTATATGACGCAGTGCCCTATGCATCATTGGGGTGCGGATAAGGGTTTTATTATTTATTATAGGAATCACGATCATGAAGATTTTTTGATGGAATAGAACTCTTAATTTTACTGACGTGTCAATGTTAAGCACACAATATTTTGAGTTGCCCAAATTTTCATTCAGAAATTCTGGATTTTCCTACACTTTTTCATCATGAAGGTTTCTACTAATAAAAACTTACTAATTTCAACGACAGGTGTTGCTGAAGAAGTAGCAAGCGGAAATTGTTTTCAATTCAGGCATGAATATAACTTCTGAAATTTGAGTAGTATGGTTATCAACCACGGGTTAATGTTACACGTTTATAAAGTGATTACTTAAACCAACCTACACATGAACAATGTATAGGAAAATTATAATTTCAAATTAATTTACGGTTTGAACTACGATTTCTGCATGGTCCAAATCCAGAGTGAAGTCGTTAGAGCATTTGGCTATAATGCTGGAGGTTTCAAGTTCAATTCAAAACGAAAAAAAGGCATAATTGTATTCTTGATTGTATTAATAATTGTATTCTTGAGCAGATACCTTTTCATTGTCCAATTGGAATCAATAGACATAGTCATACCTTTTATAATCCAGCACCATCAAAGAACTATTTAAAAAATTCCTTTATTTTTCAAAGTTGTGGGAAATTTAATGAATGTTGTACCCACCTTGATATGTTCTACTCCAATCTTTCAAAATTTAAAGCTAAATTGTTCGAAATCTTATAAACCTAAAAAAGTAATTCTATTCCCTGTCCTTTCCTTTTCTTCTTTTCCTATCACTGCCATCTCCTTTTTTCTTTATCCCATCCTTGTCTCATGTCTCTTCCTTTATATAGACCTCTCTTATGCATAGTTGTGAAGAACTATAATTGGTTCTCATGATTTTATTTTTTGTATTCTGTATGTATCATATATTGTAACTGTTGTTCTTCCTTCCAATAAAATAAAAGAATAAAAAAATTGAAAATTATTTGCCGAATCTAAATCTTAAATTAGTCATATACATTACAAATTAGGCAAATATTTAAAGAATTCGTTTTTATGACGTAAGTAATTGGAATGCCCTATTAGAATGCACGAATGTCAGAATACAGCTTGAGCGTATTCCGAAGAAATACGAGAAACATGGAAAGGGTAAGCTCTTCGTCAAATTAAATTAGCTGCGAAGAAACTAACACGAGGACTGACACTGAGCACGGCAAATGTTTGGATATCCTAACTTAGATCAACACGGAGGTAAGGAAGGAATTGAAATAAAACATCCTGTGAACTTTTACAGATGGGAGACAGTAAACATCTCTGTAAGCAAACGTATCTACCGAATATCACACAGTGGAAATATCCAGAGATATTTAGTCACTGTGGTTTAGTTTGTACTATAAATCACTCAATCCCACCTTACCGAGGCAAGTATTCAAATTATGCTACACGCGTGGGTAAATGTAAATAGAGCATTGATAACACCAAAAATTAGTGAGATGGTATTTGTATAAAGCAGAAACTCCATATTCAATTAAGAACTTAATATGACTAAAGGAGGTATATTTTGGGCGTGCCTACGAAATATTTTTTTTTAAATTAACGTTTTACTTAGTAAATACCACTATTTCTTAAAATCTATTGTGACACGTGTTTCGATGCATTCCGCATCATTTTCAAACACCGTATAATGTGTGTAAACATCGGTGTTTGAAAATGATGCGGAATGCATCGAAACACGTGTCACAATAGATTTTAAGAAATAGTGGTATTTACTAAGTAAAGCGTTAATTAAAAATAGATGGATTTTACCACAAAGTGAATTCTGCCGAATCAATTAATGAAAAAATTAAAATCATTTACTAATTCATCATATATGTAAAGTTTTAAAACATCATTGGGGAAAAATCAGTCTTATTTTGTATGAATCAAGTTTCTAACCAAAATGTTTATAATTTTAATATTGATTATTATATCAGACACTGGATTATTTTCCCTATAGGTGAGTTGCTAATATTAAATATTATCTCAACTTGATATGAAAAATCTACGGTTCCTCTTAATATGGAAGAAGATGAACGTTACACAAGTGTATAAAGTGATCACTTACAGGTCATAAGCGCTGGGAAGCTAAGACTTCCATCTTTCTTCATATAAACAGGAACAATAGTTTTATATCAAGGTGAGACACCTATTATATCAAAATATTTTTGCCATAATAACTGTGACTGTCCAATTAAAAAGATAAAAAATATATGCTGACATTTCTAATCCATTCGATTTCGTAATGCCTGTGGGTAAAAAGGGTTTCTGATGTAATTCGAATTTCTCATTGCGTCATTTCTTAAATAGGGTAGGCTCAAAGGAATGAACGCCATACAATTGGCGTTGTCACGGTATTTAGTCCGACATTCCTTCGCTTATATAAATCTATCGATACACGTTGGTCGGTGACGTAAATTCTTAGATCCAAATTTAACCGTGAATTGATTTGGTCATACAAAGAAAACTTTTTTTACCGTCCCGGTTAAAGCTTTTTCTCATTCACAGTATTTTGACTATTCTTTCGGATTTCCTTGAAATTATATCCTATATATTTAATGATGTATATTTAAAGTGTTTAATATTGTGTAATACTTCTTTTTTTAGCTTATCAATGTAGACACGACTAGTTTCGAGAACTACAGATGTTCTTATCAACAGGTGAAAATTCAAATTGACAGGTGAAAAAACATACTGATAAGACATCTTAATATTAATAATCTCTTAAAGGTATTCTTACGCAAATGTGCTATTTTAATATATAAATAAATCGTGATGTGATTCCACAAATTTGATATAAAATTAAAAAATAAGGTTACCTTTGCTGTCAGATATTTTAAGAAAATGTAATTATGTTCGTATCTAACCATTTTACTTTTTCGTACCTAACAGTTCTTAGTCTACCGGAAGTAATAGTACACGTCTCTTCATCGGGAAAATTAATACAACAGCATGTAAAAAACAGGCTACAATATTGTACTTTTCTTATTGATCCTTTAGAAAATATCAAATCGTATGCGTCATTGGAGTGTCCGAAAACCATATACACCAAAGGCAGAAGGGTCGTAGTTTATTTATGGTGGAAAGAGAGGGTGGGTTGCCGAATGGGTGGTGAGTCTAGCGTTTTGACCAATGCATCGTACAAGGGGTTATATGGATTCTTAATCCATTTTACAGACACCCTTACTACACGTTGGCTTTCGGACAGTCTAAAACGTGCATGAAATTTAATATCACACGTTGCCTTTTATACTACTAAAGTGAAGTAAAAGCGATATTAAAAAAAGGGTTTTATTTTTGTGTCTTGATACAGATAAGGATAAAAATTAAGAAATCTGACAATGCTTTCGTTCTTTCAAGAAAGATTACTGGCGATAAGTTTTTGTAACAAGTGTTTACAAAAAACTTAATCGTTTTTGGATTTCCAACAAATATATGGTGAGAAATTAAAATATTACTCTCTAAAATCAAGTGCAAGGGATACCGATACTCTGCGACACATTAATACAGAGGGAAATGATATAAGAGGTATAGGTAAATGATATAAATTACAGTTGTTTTAATATATAATCGCAGACTACTTTCATGGATTAAACTCATTTTGTTGTTGCAGAACCGATGGCGTGGAATGCTCTTTCACTAGTAGTTACAAATAGCGAGAATGAGATGATCTTTAAAAAAAACTAAAAACGCATTTGTTTGCAAAGAAATCATTTCTGCTATGACCTTTACCCTAGTTCAATCACAGTGAAGCGTTCGTAAGATAGTGTATTTTACGAAAATGGCATTGTGTTAATTAAACAAATTTATATTATTTTTTGACATCTCATCAAAGATGAAGAAGAATATGGAAGTGATTCAAGAACAAGGTTTCTAAATTGGTTCATATATATATATATATATATATATATATATATATATATATATATATATATATATATATATATATATATATATATATATATATATATATATATATATACATATATATATATACATATATATATCTATATATATATATATATATATATATATATATATATATATATATATATATATATATATATATATATATATATATATATATATATATATATATATATATATATATATATATATATATATATATATATATATATATATATATATATATATATATATATATATATATATATATATTGAACTTCTAAGAATTTGAGTAGTGTGGTTGTCAATAATGGGTAGAATTGGTGAATGTTACACGTGTGTAAAGTGATCACTTAAACCAGCCGATGACGGTCGTCAGCCCCGTAAATGCCCACACTTCCATATTCTTCTTCATCTTTGATGAGATGTCAAAAAATAATATGAAAATAACTCCTGTAATTGGAGATAATCCAGATTTTGTGAACAAGTATTTGGACACACTCAAAATGTTGTAAACAAATATATTATAATTATATTATATGACAATTAGTATTTATATTGTTTAGTTTGTCGGATCAACGCACCGAATGAATACCAGATTTACAGAAGAAAATAAAATATTATCCTGTGTCTTAGTTGGACTATGGATGGTAGACAGAATTTAATAATGAAGAAAATACAGAGGCTCTCTGGTGATAATAGCGGTGTCATTATCATCAACCCAACAGTCATAACTCAACACTCCAGTAGCAATTTCCCAGCATTCATTTGAGGCGTTTATTTTCCTTTTAAATGTGCGCCATTAACGGGTCCGTTGTAGGCGTGCCCCTGTGGATTTAGGGTAAGGAATTATGTTATTAAAATTTAAGGGTGGAATGCAAAATGAAAACCAAGACCTAATTCTACACTTACATTTATAAGTGTCACGAAGGGTTGTACGGATAATGAAGAGTGTAAGATGATTTGACCCAGTTTTTGGATTCTCCCTACATGAATTACATTCACATTCGTTGTTTGTTTTGATCGCGGATCATAAAACGCAAATATGTATGTTGAATCTTATGATTTTGCAAAAACGATAACGTTTTGAAAATAACATTTTCAAAACGTTATCGTTTTTTAATTTTGTTTCAAGATACTTTGTGGGACATTTTTACAGACTAAAAAAATTCAACAGAAACATTTTCACCACTTTTTACCAATTACGAAAGAAAAGGGGTGAAAACAAAGTTAGTGTTTTATTTTGAAAAAGTTTCAAAATGAAGCAAGTTTCAAAAATCCTGGTTACATGAACAATCAAATACATTTTTTCGTAATCTAGTGTATATGAAATTCTCTGCGAATATTGTTATGTATTTAAATAAAGAAAAAAACTCTGATATTTTTATTAGATACGTAAAAACAAAATAAAAAATTAATAAAATAAAAAATCATCTTTTACGTAGTAAACAAATATATTTTATTACCGAAATAGGATTCGTTTTTCAGCTAGTTCAAACACGTTAATTAAGTCTTTGACACTGCCAAATAAATTAAAAAGAAAATACTATACTTGATCACAAATGGTGCTGAGAACTATTATGTGAAAAAATGTGTCAGTTGAAAGATAAAAACAACTTTCGAAATTTGAGTGTGTTTGTCAATCAAGGTTAGAATGGTGAATGTAAAGCGCGTATAAAGTGATCTCTTAAATCAGGCTGTGACAGGTCGCAACCCCTGTAAATACCCAGACTTCCATATTCTTCTTCATCTATGTTGAGATATCATATGCCGTGAGAATTGTAATTCACAAGTATCAGGTGAACATAACTCGACGGAATGTTATTTTATCTTCAACTGGCCCGAGATGTATTATCTTGAATGTGATTTGTGCCCCAGTGATGCGGCTGTTTCTTTAAACACGAAAATAAACAAAAACGACACCTGCTTCGGGAGATAACCTCTTGACTTTTGTCGGCAATAAGCCACACCGGCCGCCATCTTTCATTTTCATTATGTCTGCGGTGTTGCCGCGTCACGATAAACACGGATAAAGAAAAGCTTTTTTTTTCACTGGCAAGGATGGATACAAATGAGAGCTATAAACGATGTAGCGGGCGTCGAAAGAGGAGCTTTATCATAATATACTTGAACATAATACTGTGCCGCCTTTTGCGAAAGAAATCAATCGGATTATAAGATGCTACTAAGTATTATCAACTGGAAAAAATGAATTGATCATTTTTATTTCCAATATTATTGTCAGTCTCCAAAGTCAAGCGGTTAGCGCTTTTGGTTATGATGCTGGAGGTTCCGGGTCCGATTCCTAAAGGGTTCAAAGTAAACAAATGTACGATTTTACACTCTTATATTTATTTAACATTACCTTGTACTAATTAATACCTAACGCGCAGAACCTTGCCTTCATATAATAAACGTACAACTTAACATTGCATTAATTTGATGTAGTGACCTATGAACCAACGGATGCGGGTAGAGTCAGAAGAGGAAGAAATAGAATATGTTACATACCTGTATATTTAATTTTGGAAAGTAGGAATCAATTACGTTAAAATAAAATGCGAATAAATTTTTATTACTGTAAATTCGCGCTCCATGTCTTAAATACTTAGAACAGGGTTCGTGAGCTTCTCCTATACAAAAGAGCTCATAGATTGATAGTCTCACCGACTTGTAATGACGTCACATGATTAATTTATTTTATTTAATTCACAGTGAAATCGGGATACAATCTATGGACATTTTCTTTTCTTCGAATTTTCGCTACTTAGTTCATACAAAAAATTGCTTTGCAAGAGTAGTCTCTCAGAAAGCCTATAGCTTCTTTATAAGATCTGAGAATACGGTGAAAGATTTCAAAGTAAATATCACATGATTTAAAAGCCTGAAGAAGCAATTTAAATAACTAGATACTAATCATAAATACAAGTAACCATATCTCCCTTAGTTCTTAACAGATTCGTTTTTCAAAGTACGCTAGACATGAGAATTTCGTGAATTAATGTTATTTTCCACAAACGTAAACAAACACGTGTTAATATTTTACGCATGTATTTGATTTGGCGAAATTCGGCGTGAAAGATAAATAGGGGAAACTCGGGGTAATCTGGCGTGATCTAATAACAAGGGGTCGTAATCTGGAATTGAGATCTTCACCCCCTTCACAATACAAAATACCTCTTAATATTTTACTAACAACTTAAGAAAATAGTAAAAACATTACCTTATACTTACACAGTACTTAATATATATATATATATATATATATATATATATATATATATATATATATATATATATATATATATATATATATATATATATATATATAAATAAATAAATAAATATATATATATATATATATATATATATATATATATATATATATATATATATATATATATATATATATATATATATATATATATATATAATAAATATATATATTATAGGCGTCTCACTTAAGACGAACCATCTATCTTTGTTATACGAAAGAAGATGAAAGTCTGAGCATCCCAAGGCTCACGACCCGTGATTTGGCTGGCTGAAGTGATCACTTTATACAGTTTTGTAACGTTCACCTGAACAACCATTTTGCATTATTTTTTTAAAGATGTACGGGTATATATGTACTGATGTTGGGTTACTTTCATATTTCAGTAGTATTTTTGTTAATTGGAATTTTGGATGAAGTCCATATGCACTGTTGTTGAATTCTTTTCATTTGCTAATTGTACTTTTCGATAGAAGTGGAATTTTGGCTGACGATGGTGCCCTCAGTTGAGAATTTGTGAAGTATACTCGTATGTATAGTTTTCTCCAATCGAACATATACCTCTTATTGTTCATTATTTAAAAAAAACGTTAAACTTTACAAAAATGGGTAGGTACATCAAAATAGAATAATCCAAGAAACCTAAAAGATACAAGCGTTGATATTCAACAGCTGGCTGAAATGGTGAACATATTTTTTTAATTAAACCGGTCCATTTTAACGGGCGGGTTGCAATTAAAACAAGCGCTCCGCTAAAATTACAATTATGGGGATCTTAATGAAAAATTATGCAATTATCTTTATACTCTTTTTGGAATTTAAGAATTCCATCCCTTGAGCAATTTGTAGTTCAGTTTCTCTTAATTACGCTGCGAAATGAGAAATCAAAGAGGTAAAAATATTTTTTATGTATATTAAACAAACAGTAATAAATATTCAACCAGTTTGATTGAATGAAATTCGCTATTGATTGAAAAATGAAAAATTTCTTTGAATCCAAGTGGTCAAATAGAATATAATGAAAATATACATTTCTAAAATGATTAATTTCACACTGCTTTCGGGTATACAATACTTTATCAGATGTCAAGAAATATTCAGCCTACAAGGAGCAAAATTTTGAAAATGCTATAACTAGGCGAAACAATTGTCATAATTTTAATTTTGTGTGTATTTTAACAATAAACTACTTATTGGACTCATCTTGTCCGCCTCCGTAGTGTAATGGTCAGCACGCTCGGCTACCGTTCTGGAGGTCCCGGGTTCGATTCCCAGGGGGGTCAAATAAATAAAAGTGATTTTTTCACCCTAATATTTATTCCATATTAGCCTGGACTGGTACCTGAAGCGGAGGGCTGATCACCTTTCCTTCATGTGTTAACGATCAAGATATCACTGAGTTTGTATGATGCAGTGCCCTATGCACCATTGGAGTGCGGATAAGGGTTTGAATGAATATTAGACTCATAAAATCAGTGTTTGATATAATAATTAACAAAAATGAAAAAACGAATAACAAACATGAATTAATTGTTATATCAATAATAAAAAAAATGAATTAATTATTATTGATATAATAATTAATTCATTTTTGTTATTCGTTTTTATTCGATTGTCATACAAATAAATATACCAAGTAGATTTGGTGCAACGCATTATCAAATAAGTGATTCTCTTGGCGTATTCGCGATATTTCCATACCGATCGGAATTAAGTCAGGTAAACTGGGGTGGCTTTATTGGAAAGGCGTCTTCATTATCGATTCAGAATACGCAGGTAATGAATTTTGCCGTATAATAGACAGGGGAAGGCGGCGTTAATGACAAACGCATCTATCATGATGTCAGATAACCTGCCGTGGGTACATATAGTATAAATATTACCCCATTTTCCCCTAAGTCTTTGGGTACTAACGATATGATGGGAACGTCAAACCGCACCGCCGAAATGGCCTTATGAATGCATAGTTTGCATGTGAGATAATAGCATGTACGTATAAGTACGTCTTAAGCGCGAAGTAATTAAAAACTTTAGTATGTATATTAAACACTTGAGTGTGTATATTTAAACTTTAGTATGTATATTCAAAACTGTAGTATGTATATTCAAAACTTAAGTATGTACATTTATTTAGTTTATATTCAAACCCGTAGATGGAAGCATCTGTAGTTTCTGAAACTAGTCGTTAAAAATATATATAATACTCAAGTGGTAAAAAATAAGTATAATTAAAATGTAACTTTTTAAAAAAATCCTTATAATTGATTTATTAGTGATTTTTAAACGAAGTTACATTTTAATTATAAAATAGACAGTCGCAAAGTTAGTGCTTTAAATATTAATTATAAAAAATAAGTGTTTTCATTCATCATTTCACAATTTATATTTAATTTATTTTCTAACTAAGTAACTAACCATCATGCCGCTTCCCCGCAGGAGTAGGTATAAATAATAGAACGCTACACCAATCTGTCTTTGAAAACAATCTTCGCCTCTTCCACATTCATGCATCTCCTCGTCATACTTATTGAAATACGTAGTTATGTCAATTTTTTCTCGGTATTCGTTTGCTTTGATTTCCACTATTTTTTTCGCCCTATATTTTTTTAATGTTCTTTCTCAGCCTATTCGATTCACATGCTTAAACCGTCTCGAAACACCTTTCTTAATTTTATTGATAACGCTTCTTACGTCAGCCTTGCATTTTTTCCTTATATCACCATTCGAACATCTATCATAAATCGTTTTGCCGCACATTCGTCTGAGAGATCGCATTTCGGCTGCATCCAGTAAAATTTCTTTTTTTTTTGCCCAATTTTGTGCTTCAATTAAATGTTTTTATACATTTAAAAACATAAAATAAAGGTAGTAATGACAAGAAAATAAAACAGAATTTTTAATTACAAAATTATAAGTCTGCCTTCAAATAATAAGCTATTGAATTAATATTGCATTTAGTGCCCTATACACCATTTTGGGAGGATAAGAGTCAGAAGTGATAAAAATAATTCATTAGAATAATTGTAATAGCCATTAGTTTGGCTTAAGGGCAAAGGGTATTTCAGGAATAATTCAATTCCACAAACCCATTTCAGTTTGGAAATCCTTTAAAAGTTATTCAATTATTTGAGAGGTTTAGTATTAATCGGGGGATGAATAAATAGTTAACAGTTTTTAAAAACAAAATAGTTTCAGTTTTAGGTAATTTTTTAGCCGGTCAATCTGAATTCTGATACTTGTAGCATTAATTAGACGAAGCATGAGGTTCTATTTTTACTAACGTGTGATCTTTTCTATTTATATTACATTGAGGAGAACAAAAAATTACTTAATGTAGTTTAAGATTTACGAGAAAAGCATCGAGAGGAAAGTTGGTAATAAGTTCGTTTTTTAACCATCGTAGAACCATTAATCACGCGAAATAGTATGCAATCCATTTCTCTCCCCATTATGCGTCCAAATTCCTACTTTTTGTTGGGGAATTTAGCATCGTTGTTCCCTTTGTACACGGAGCGCAGAAAGTTTAAAGTTAACACCTCCCGCCATCTCGAAACTTGCTATCTCCCGCCCCAGTGGATACAGTCTCTCATCACGCCTTGAACGGTGGAAACTTTCGAACAAATTACACCTCCTTGCTTCTCTGCACTCCTGGTAGTACGCTGGCTTAAAAACGTCAATTTGTTATGATAAACGGAGGGGATGGATGCATTTGGGGTTTTGTGACGAATTCATGGAATTTTCACCGTAAAATTTGACCAAGTTTGTTAAAGTTACTATAATTTACTTGAATAAGGAAGCGCTACTCGTTGTTAAGAAGTTCAGAATATACCCGCAATAAATATTTTTTAAATATTGGAAGGCATGGTATGCTACATTTTGCGAAAAAGCACTGCAGTAAGAAGCTCTCTACCCCAAAGAAAGAAAATAAATGGAAGATAAGCAAATGGTTCGTGATTAGAATTTTCTTTGTCATTTTTGAAATATGTGGGTTGGGTTGTTCAACATCAGAATGTTTCACGAAGAAAAACATCATTTTTTATCATGGGAAAGACTCGACGATATTCAGAAAACTGTAAAAGGAAAATATGCGATTTTTATAGACCAAAAGATAAATCATTTTCGAGAAGACTGCACCAAAGACGCTATAAAACTAGAGTAAAGGAAGAAGAGAAATTATGTTTATGGAAGACGTAAAGTTGAGATTTTGACATAAAACACACCCGCAAGAAAATCGTAAATTTCCATAATGACGCAGGGAGATTTCCATGGAAAGAAATCCTAAAATGGTTAAAAAATGTGGAAAGTTTCCAACATTATCGGCGCACGATTCAGGATCACGACTTTAATAAAAGACCAACGGTTTCCCTCACAGGAAGATGTAATATAAAATAGTTGTCCTTATATAAAACGCGGCTTGCATTCTTATGTTTGTTTTATCCATTTGTGTAGGTACTATCGAGTTAGGGGAAGATAGCAAGGTGCATCCGGGCGAAACCACAAGGGGTTTGTTGTGTATTTGTAGGGAAACAAGCTTAAAGAACATTCAGCGGATAATATCAAGTAACAAAAATATTCTATTACGAAGTATTTTAAGAATATAAACTCCATAAATGCGTCTCTTTTTTACTGAAATATTTATTTATTTACATATTTATTCAGTATCAATATGTAAAAGTATGAAATATATTAATTTATAACTTTTCCCCTTACAGAGACTTATCTCTTATAATGTTTCAAAACAATTATCCTCAAATACAATATGTTTTGTCAAAGATATGGTATGTGAGTTGTAAATCCGTATAACATCGAAAGATTATTAGTAGATACTCGATATATATTTATTGTACCTACATTTATGAATATTACTAGAAATAAGAATAAAATAAAGCTGCCATTGTTGAAAAAAACCGAATGGCAAAATTGTTTAACGTATAAGGGTTTGAAAACGTATGATGAGATACCTGAATGTATGAAGAATCAAAAGAGTATAAAAGAATTTATATAATATATGTAAAAGAATTTAAAATAAAAATTATAACATGCTTTAAATATAACACATAAAATAATAATAAAGAAAATTCTTTTAGCGCCATCTTAATAAAATAGAGCGCTCTACAGCATTTCACTGTGATTTAATTGGAGAAAACATATTTTGTATTTATATAAGATGGTTTGATTTTATTGTATTGGCCGCAGACAAAATGAGATATTTCAAATATAGGAAGACTACATAACAGCCGGTATGTGCACTGGTTCGAGCAATAAGGGAATTACTGCAGTCAAAAACGAATGGTGTTCCGTACGTGAGAAAATTGAGTGAGGATCGATTTCCTGGTGCTGAAATTCCACAAGGGATCAAAGCAATAAGAGAAAAATGTATCTCACGAGAAATACAGAAAATGAGAGAATTCTAATACGATTTTTGCCTTTGTTCAATATTAAATATGAGATTAGGTTATGAGAATCATAAACCTATTCAGAAATATGATATTAAAATTAACAAAAGACCGATTTTTAATATGAGAATTAATTTAAAATATTTGATGAAGTTAATGAATTTCGTACGAAACTCTATATCAATATACTTTTAAATTAGTTTTTTTCGTTAAAAATACCGACATACATTTTTTCCTGACGTATTGAATTAATATATAATTAAAATGTAACTTTGTTTTAAAATCACTTTAAATATTTTATTACAGCTTAATTATAATGACTATCGGTTGAAGCTAACCGCTTCTTTATCAAGACTGATTAATACTAAAACACTATCTACTTAACGAAATTTAAATATTTTGACGGTTAGGCAAAGGAGTATGGATAGATCTCATAGTTATAACATTTTGAATTGTCTTAAGTAGATAGTGTTTTAGTATTAATCAGTCTTGATAAAGAAACGGTTAGCTTCGAAACCGGTAAACATTTTAATTATGTTATAATAAAATATTTCTCGTGATTTCGAAATAAAGACACATTTTAATCATAAAATAGAAAATCACAAAGTTAGTGCTTCAAATATAAATTGTATTGAATTAATTTTGAGACTTGATAAACGTGTCGAAAAATATTTTTTAGATCACAAAAAGAGCATAATTAATTATTTTTCACGAGAGTTTTTATAATTTATAGAACAGAAAATAATTAAAAAATTATATTATTTATTAATTTGGAATTAACTTTGTGGAATAATATTACATTTTTTTTATTTTATCAATGTACACACGACTACTTTTGTGAACTCAGATTTTCTCATCAACAAGTGTAAATAATAATGAAAATCGAAACGAGTCAGTTGTTTCACAGTGATGCCCAAACATACAGCAGCAGATACCTAGAATTGTATTTTGCAATCGAACAGACGGTCAATCAAATCCTAATCTCCCTTCCTTTATAGCTTGTATACACATACACCTTCAAATGTATATATACAGATGTTATATAAATATATCCAGTTGCCTCGCATTAACCAATGCCCAGAAAATACAAACAAGGAGGCGAGGTATAAAAAAAACATTGAATTAAATTACTCCCAAAATACAAATGATAAAACATACGAGCACACACGAACTAAAAAAATAAAACGATGTGTAATAACAGCAATACGACTAAAAATTGGTATCATCAAGTCGATGTAATTTGCATCAAAATAGGCTTATTTGCACCATATGTAACCGTTTGATCAATTTATTTTTATTTACGGCATTTTAAGGCATAAATTATAAACATGTACATATTATCCAGAATATAAATGGTTGCTCTAAGACTAATTGACACGAAAATTACAATAAGTTAGGCGATTTAATCCTAAGAATAAAATGAAAATAATGGAAAATATATTAAAATGGGTAAAATGGTGAATATTGCACTGTGTAAAGTGATCACTTAATCAGCCTATGAGAGGTCATAAGATTTATGAATATCTAGACTTCCATAATTCTTCTTCATCTATGTTAAGATGTCAAAAATGTAAATATATCATATTTGGGAGTGAAGGAAGCATAATATGAATTGTATAAAGAAAGTGTTAGTGAAATATTCACGAAAATTAAAAAAAGGGTTAAAATAATTTTAATGAAAAGTTTTAATTTTTGGTATAAGTGTTCCTTATGATCTTAGAAGTGTCCCCTCAAAAGTCCCCACCCCCCGGGTGTCCGCTTCCCCCACTATCCTAAATAGGTCCCTGTCAAGGTATTTTGTTTATTTACAAAAACGGTTAAAGTTAAAAGACAACGGGCAAAGAGGACCAACATTAAATTACCTTTTTTACAAAATAGTATTATTAATTATTTGTATGAGATAGATAGGTTCTAAAATATAACTACTTAAATAATCTACACGAAAAAATCCATTTTCACTAATTTAGTAAAAAACCATAGAAGATATGATTTTATTTTTTAAATTTCTAATTCGCCTTGAATATATAATATAATGAGATTAAAAGTACAATAAACTTACGAATTTCGAATTTCTCTGATTTTCTTCTAAAATTACTTAATGCACAGCAGATGGTACTTACCTGGAAAAGAAACAAAATAAATAAGTACATAATAATTCAAATAAAACATGTAAGTATTGCAGTACCTAAATAAAATAAAAATGTATTTAATTCTATTTTATTTTCATATGTTTACGCATCTGATACTATAATAATGCGATTAGCACGTAGTTATCTAGATCGTAATGTAATTCAATCCGTTTTTCGCTTCAAATTCGTAACACATATAATTGAAAATTATGTTTTTAGGCTTATTTTTATAATAAACCAAAGTGTCGTAAAAATCATGAATCCCAATAAAACGTGCTAATCACTCCACTATAAAGGCTAAAAAGTGTCCATGTATCATTGAACATATCGTAAAATAGCTTTTTTAGATGTTACGTGAAATGGTAAATCATTTTAATGTTTTGAAATAAGGGTGGAAATAGAAGTGGTATAATAAACTTAGCACCCCAAATAAGCGTACAATTTCAAAGGCAATAAATAAATATACAAATAAATCAGTCACTTTTCTCTTTTATCAAGCCATGATACCATCCCTGAATTAAATATAAAATTGCAACATCATTCAATAATTTGAAGAACGTTATTAGACTTATTTAAATGCAGTGAGTTCGTAGAATGATCATTATCAATTATCATCTTTATATTATTATTACATAAACAACTTTATATAAGAACGAATATGTTGCCATATTAACACGGAAAATTAAACACACTGACTCAATTAGTGACATGCTGTAGTAAATATCGCATCGGAGATAATTCCAATATGCAAAACAGTATTATCGTTCACGAAATATTGTATAACGCTAATAATATTTTTACTTTATACGTTAAAATTACCATATTTTCACATGATTTTAAATTAACAATATTACGGCTGATGAAAAATTGTGCAAACGTGGATTTACTAATTACACACTCGTGTTTTCATTGTTAATCAACAAATATCGATTGGAATAACAGCAGGTACTAAAAAGCACTAGCGAAATTTTAATGCGTGTTGTGAATAAATTTCAGAAAAAATAAAATAAAGAGAGGATTATAAATATTTCCGCATGCATAGAGGGAAATCGGCAATTTCAATATTTCGTATATTGATATGATTTATTTAATATTAAAATAATAATAATAATGAGTGAACGTAGAACAGTTAAACAAATTTATGAGGTGAATTTAGTTGGAAAAAAGACCAAGAAAAACTAGGCATGATCAGATATCTGATACTTGAAAGCGGCCAGTCAGGAGTCGAAATAATCGGCGGAGATGCATGAATGTGGAAGAGGCGAAGAAGTTTGTGAGAAAAAAAAACAGAGTGGTATAGCATTCAATTCTCTCTGCCTACCTCTGAAGGAAAACGGCTTGATGGTAAGTTAGTTAGTTAGTAAAAAAGTTTATAAAATTTAGAATAAGATTTTGGAAAAATTTATATTAAAAGAATTTTTTTTCTCAAAACTCAAAGCTTTTAAAAAATGTTATAAATGCGAGTTGGTGCATTAAATGATAGAAGTAGCGCTTGGCTTTATTCAAACTTTCTGCACAACTACATTTATCTGTAGGATCGTCTCGGAAAAGACGGATATGTAAAAACAGGAGGTACAATATTATAGATGGAAATTTATAACGGAATAAACGATGGACATTGAGAGAAGCCAAAATCCTGTAGTAGAAGAACCGAAGAAGACAAAGAAGAAACATAATATCCAGAAAGTCAACGAAATTGGATCTATGATCGTTAAAACAAATAATATATCCGTGATTGCAAGATAGTCTTGAGGATCAATTGCAATAATGGTTCTGAAATTGGAAACAATAAAAATGAAACAAGCCCATGAAACTTACATTACAGGATATTGACATAACTGTCAACTTTGATGATAATTGACGGAAATTAGAATGTCCTGGTCGTATAAGTAAACGAACTATGCGGGTGTCATTATTGATAGAACATTGACTAAACAAGCTGTAGATTCTACTGAGCGATGCGATAACGAATGACACCCTGTAAAATGAGATGTAGCTAGAAATTTAAAGTTCTACAGGGGGATAAGGTAATAAATGCAGGGAACGAACGAAGTTAAGAATTTTATGATGGATGAAATAATAACTATTGCGATATGAGATTTTCGCTGTTAATACATCTAAAATTTTGTAAAATTAAGCGAAAGCGGAGAAGGCTAAGGTAGAGAAAACTAAATATATTTATATTTTTCTCAATATTATTATTATTTAAAGCATTTACTTTGTGGTTAGTCATTTTTACTTTTTTTTTTAAGTCTGTAAAGTGGTATTACACAAAGTGAACGATGAATGATATGGAGAGTGTTATATCACTCACTCCTTTAAAAAAAATCATAAATAAAAAATCATCAATTTCAGTAGTGCATGTTTTCGGAATGCCCAGAAAATGTACTTTATCCCAGCAAAAGCGGCATATTTTTAACTTAATATTCACCCGCTACAGGGCAGAAAGTATTGTGTTTGCATTTTGAAGAAAAGGTATTGTTTAATTTTTCTTTTAAATATACTAAATATTTTTCAAATGGAGAAAAAACCTTCAGGTTTTACCTAAAAAGATCCGTTGCATAGTAAAAAGTTCAATAAGTGGCTTGATATTTATATTAAATTTATATTATTATATTTTTTAACATTAAAAACGACCTCCTGAAAAATCAAGTATTTTTTATAAATGACGTTGTTGAAAGGAGTGAGCGATATGTTACATATCAAATTGACATACATACGTATATAATAATACTGCACATTCAACCTGTAATAATTGATACAAAAAGTATTTTCATTAAAAAGCGGAGGTGATTTTGAGAACTAATAAAACGTATTTAGTGCTGTGTGTCGTAAGTAACGTCTCAAGCGGTAAGTTGAAAGAAAGGGAGAGACTTGTACAATATGCGTAATGGTAATGAAAGACGCCAACATTACCACAGACTTCCCTCAAGCGAAACGAGTTTATGATGTGATGGTCCAGGGAGCGGTCATACTATCTGATTCACATGATTATTAGGGAACCGTTTTTCAATGCTTACTCTCTAATTTAAAAACAGATACCTTTTTATTTCGTAAAAAAATGTGCTCTGAAAACACAAAAAACTGATGCATACACCTATTACTACTTGGCCTGTTCAATAAATACATTGAATGATGTCATAAAATAAAATGTACACTATTTAGAAGTTACATGTATGGGTTCGCCTCAAAGTATTCGCCTTTCCCACGCACACACAAGGGTGTTTCCTCTTTTGGAAACAGTCTTAGAACGTTTCTTTTTTATTACCTTTACCTCCTTCATACCATTTCCTTTAATCTCAGAAATCTTCTCAAATCTTCTTCCTTTGACAGGCTATGACAGACCGTAAGCCCTGTAAATACTCATACTACCATATTCTTCCTCATCTATGTTGGGATGTCAATAGTTCGTTTTCTATCTATGTATCTCAATTTTTTATAATAATGATAATTATTTATTCTATTTCATCCAGACTCCCCCACATCGCACTGTACGGCCAACCCCATGGTAGACGACTCCCGGGCAGAGCACCAAAGAGATGGGTCGATAGCTGGGAATAGACATCGCAGGAGGCTAATTCCTCTTAGCAACAGGCCACAAGGCCTACCACAAGATGAAGAAGAAGAAGAAGATTTATTTCTATTTGATTAAATGTTGGATGTCCTTAGTCAGCCATAATTGTGTTTAAAAAAAAACAAAGTAATAAAAAAAATATTTTATTAAAAACTCATTAAAATATTAATTTCAGAAATACATACGATGTAGTGCGGTTGTTACCAATGTGGGGAATAAACGAAAAATTGTATTTAAATAGTTTCAATCGAAAAACAAGGCGATAGTTAATTCTTGCGTCAGTAAACAGCGACCAAAGCGGTGGATTTTAACATTCGGACGAAAATAACCCAGGGTTTAAATTCAAGTCAAAAGAAAATAAACTAAATTAAATCATATCATTTAATGGGATGGTTCCCGTGCCAGTTCTTAAAAATGTGCATTGAATCCATGACATACATTAAAATCAGACGTTCAAACAAACAAACCATTTATTAACGTAAACTTCATTAATCAGAAATGAAACATTGGCATAATACTACCAAATGCATACAGTTAAAATAAGGAAACTACTTATTTTAGAGAGCTTTTCTCCTATAGAAAATATTCAATAAATTTCGGGTTCCATATGAGCAATCATAGTTCTCCGCTTAATTCAATCAATTAATTAAGTCATATTTCAACTTTCAACTTTATCGACGCAGTGTTTTCTTGTCGTCAATGTTTTGGAAGATCCTGCGCTTCAGGGACAGGCTTAGTTTTTATCTTTCATTGTTGTAGTAGTCGCCTCCGTAGTGTAATAGTCAGTACGCTCGGCTACCGTTCTGGCGGTCCGAAGTTCGATTCCCAGGGGGGGTCAAATAAATATAAGTGATTTTTTCACTGTAATATTTATTCTATGTTACCCTGGACTGGTGCCTGAAGTGGAGGGCTGATCACCTTTCCTTCATGTGTTAACGATCAATATTTGTATGATGCAGTTTGTATGCAACGTTTGTATGATGCAGTGCCCTATGCACCATTGAGGTGCGGGCAAGGGTTTGAATGAATGTTGTAAGTATAAAAATATAAGAAAATAATGCAAAGCTGAGATAAGCACTATGAATTAAATTGATAGGTGGGTTCAGATGGTTTGGGCATGTGAATCGAATGAATGAGGAAAGAACAGAAATATAAATTTATGAGGCCATGTAGTAATAATAATAATTTGGATAATTTTTAAAGTGTTATTTTCGTAAAATACTACATCAAGGGCGCTTATAATCAAATTAAAAATAGCAGAGGAAGACATAGGAAAACTAAGTATGATCAAGTATTTCAAATACTTGAAAATGGTCAGGTCAGTCGTAGTAATCGGCGGGAATGTTTGAGGAGAATGTGGAATATGCAAAGATTGGCGTTCTATTCTTGCTCCCTTTGCCGGAAGCGGTGCGATGATACCTACATTAGTTTGATAGTTACAAAAAGACACAATTGAAACGCGTTTATCGTACAAGACAATACAGATAAAATACAAATAGTTTAATTTTGCACTGCCAATAATTAGTGCGTCACCATTAATTGATGATGTCACCCTAATCGGTAAGTACTCGTTATGTTCCGTAAGGTAAACACACTTACTTAGCAGAAGCGGAATACTTAAAAGATTCAATAACACTGCTAATGTTTAGTCTGCATTCGAGAATGTATGCAAAACTGCAGTGAAGTCAACAAGTAATCAGTTTCTTCGATGGAATAATTAATATTCAGATAATTTAATATTAAGGCGGTATATTACTTGAAGATTTCAACGTTTGACTTTAAAATATGTATTTATAATCATAAAATAATGAAAACACATTTTAGGTCGTGTTAAATGGTATTAATTATAGAGTTTGATTGCGGTAAATAGTACTCGTATTAATTGGGAAATACGATATGGTACGTTATAATTGAATATTTTAAGTAATGCTTAAATAAACGTTATGTATGTATCCGACGCAAAATGCTATTTTTTAGGCTGAATTAATTAATTATTTTTCAGCAGAATGTTAGATGTTTGATAACAAAGAAAATCAATGCTTAAATGAAATTTATATAAATTGGACATTTCGTACTCTGAATTATTTTATTTATAAACATTATAACACTTATTTTAAATTTATTAGTTCACATCTTCACATTATTTTTTTGATTTTTCATTATTTATCACTCGTTACTTTATTTAACAATATATTTTCTGGTGAAATTAATAAAATAAGCTCCAAAATATAGTGTTTATTGTATCCTCACGCACAGATTTAGCTTTATGTGTGATTTTTTTGTTTACGTGTTGAATATATATAAATCATCATCATCAAAATTAATTGCATGCATTTATGCACTGAAAGAAGTGAAATATAAAACATCAAAACTGAAGAAAATTGTTTCTTAAATGGGAGTAACTGATGTTTGAATGGTGTACTTTGAGATAAAATTTAGCAAAATAATAATGCTACATAAAACAAAGTCTTGAAAGAATAAAAAAAAATTGTGAATAAAAAACTATTTATTGTTTCGGCATTAACTTTGTGGTAAGACATGTTACAATGATTAAAGAAAACACTTCGTTTTTTACCACTTGAGTTATATTATAGACTACATGTTTCAGAAGTTAAACTTCCAACATTCAGGTCTGTATAATAACTAAAATATAAAATATAAAATTGTTCTATAAATAAGGAGAGGGGAAAGTAAGGGGGAAGGGTTAGTCAAGAAACGGAGTTTGAAAACAAAGGAAAAATGGAAAGCAATGGCGAAGAATTTTGAAACAATATATTATTTAATAAATTATTATTAGAATTCAGGTTTTTTTGTATTTTTAAATTTTCAAGATTTTTCAACGAAGTGTTTTCTTTAATCATTAATAAAAAACTAATTGCAACATAAATTTGAGAACTATCAAAACTTCTAGTTTTTAGTACTTTAGGGCTATTGTGAAATATGAACCGCATTTTATTATCCCCAGGAGGAATAAAATATATAAGGATGTTCGTGTTAATATAAATTAACACTCGGTCTCGAAGGATTAAAGATGAAGTCGAAAGCAACAATCTAATTACGATAAAACCGAGTCAAACCCCAAAACATTAATTGCCTCAAGCAAACACATAAACAAATCCAATTTAAAATCCAATATAGCCAAATTTAGCCATAGGCACAATAAATTTTAGGCTTCCGTCGAAGCAAGTAGCTGCAGTACAAGGAATACAAAGTATTTCGTATTCAGTAATGTCGGTAATATGATAAAGTGCGGATAGATGCCTCACGGAAAATATTTCACAATACATAGTAAATATCATTGGCGATTCGTAAGTTTAAAGATGTTTGTCAATGACAGTTTCATTACTCAGTCTTACTTGTCTTGCTTCAAAAATGACAAAAATATGTATAAATTCATAGTTTTCACGAGATCGCTAGTGTTTTTGTATATAATTTTTCACTCAAGAATGACATAAAATCAGAGTAACCTTGAACATATGTATAAAGCGAACTCACTCTCATGTAGGAATAACGTGATAAAAGTTATAAAGTTGCAGCCAAAATAGGGTCATGATTTTGTAACTATAACATCAGATACTTTAAAAAAAAACTACACTATTTATTACAGCTCAAATTGAAGTATATTTTTTGAATAATATTGCTAGCAATATTAATATTATTATCATATCGGATACTGGATTATTTGCCCTATGGATGAGATGTCAATTTTAAAGGTGACTTAGTATGAAACATGTAACATTCTTCCTTTTTATTAAAGAGGATGGAAGTCTGAGCATCCCAGGGCTTACAATCTGGTATTTGGCAGGCTTAAGCGATCTTTATATACTTGTGTAACGTTCGCCATTCTGCTCATAATTGAACATTCATATTGCATTCATTCTTGAAACCTGTAAAAATGCAATGCTATTCTTCTGCATACCGGTTAAGTTTTTGATACATTATATTTTTATTACATATGTGGAGATCCTCACCAAGAAGTTTCATTCCCAATGATAGAGAAAAAATCATTTAAATGCAAATCTGTCCTGTTTACTATATATGTTCTATGGAAATCTTTATTAAAGTTGCGACAAAACGTGACCAATCCTGTGTTAAACCAATATGAAAGCATTAAATCACATCAAAACGTAACAATTTTACAAGTTAGAATTCCTGATTACTAAAAATCATTTATAATGGAAATGTAACGTTTAGGTGAGGACCTCCATATATTATTGCTATTGAAGTTACAGGACTCACAATTTAATATCGCTTAGGCAAATATTTATAAACAGCGAATTTTACTGTATTCAAGTGGGCCATCTATCCACACTTTACCCTATATGAAGTACCATACCCCGCGTCGCATCTCCATGGCGGCTCGTATCAGAGCGTGGCAGACATCAGATTGAATTGATGAGTCAATGTGTATATAATTAAGCGCAAGTAAAACGGTACACCAACGTACATAAATCTAACAAACTGTCTACCATAATATAACACTATCTACAAATAAGGCGAAAAACGAGAAATTAGTACTACACACGCAGTACTAGACCATTTTAATGGAATTCAATTACAGAATAAAATAACAACTAAGTAGTTTTTTTCCATACGAATTTTATTTGACCGGGAACCGGGTTTCGTCGTAGCCGACATCATCTGATTGGTGAGAGGCTAGACAAACTTAAAAACCTTAAGCATAACTTAAATGTAATTATTATTATAATACAATACTTAAACTCATTCAATTTCAATTGATTTTGCCAGTAAAAATAAAAAATCATGGTTTTCAACCCCTGCCATATTGTGTATATAACATTAGTTGAATGGTTTTGCTTTTTATCGAGTTACCGATATTTGCAGACCGAGAGGAAGACTTAAGACAGAACTCTAAAATGGAGGATTTTAGAGTTTTGTTTACAGTAACGTTCCAGTGGAAAATGACGCAAATAAGAAATGTAAGAGGAAGTTAAGTAAACCACGAAAGTAGCTGAACTTCAATAGGAAACGGAAAATCTTAATTTTAAATTTTCAATACAATAAATGTATATAATGAAATTGTTAACTCGTACACGATGAATTGAATATATTTATATTTATTTCAAAATTTGCTTGGTAAGTACCACTATTTCATATTTAGTAATTTTCCAATTTATAATTAAAATGTAACATTGTTATAAAATCACTATAGTGATTTTAAAACAAAGTTACATTTCGATTATTATTATGGTATTAAAGGTGTGTCTTCATCATTTATAACGAGATGAGCTACCATCTCCTCCGTCATCACTTCATAAATACGACGAGTCCGACATAATCTCACGCGGCATATTGACAATGAACCTTAGTCCTGTGAAGTTGCAGGCGATATCGTACGGGTCAATTACCCACTTGCACTCGGTGAATGATTAATGCGTTATTATTTAGATCTCTCCAACTTGTCATCTGAGTATTATTTATTGCGAGTAGCATGATCAAGAGAGTGATTAAAATTTTCATGAAAGATTTACACTGGAAACACCGCAGGTTAAAAGTAACAAAATATTTTGCAGTTATATTAATTTGTATGCAGAGAAAATAATATTTTAAGGACCAGTTAATTAACCTGAACATTTTGATTAGATCAATGGGATTTTTGTGTACGGTTTTTTGGTGAAACATATCGCTCACTCTTTTCAAGAACGTCATATATCAAAAATCGTAAATTTTCAGTTGTGCGTGTTTTCGGAATGTCCAGAAAATGTACTATATCCCAGCAAAAGCGGCATATTTTTAACTTAATATTTACCGGCAACAGGGCAAAAAGTGTTGTTATTGCATTTTGAAGAAAATGTATTGTTTAATTATTTTTTAAACATACTAAATATTTATCAAATAGAGAAAAAACATTCCGGTTTTACATAAAAAGATCTGTTGCACAGTAAAAAGTTCAATAGGTGGCTTGATATTTATTTTTGAAACATTGTATTATATGTTTAAACTTTAAAAACATTTCCTGAAAAATCAAGTTTTTTGATTTATGACGTTGTTGAAAGCAGTGAGCGATATATGATTTGGTATTATCATTCTACTTGGTAAATACCACTATTCCTTAAAATCTACTGTAGGAATGCATCGAAACACATATTAATATATGGCGTCTTATATAATTGTAATAATATCATTATCTGGCGTCACGGGTTCGATTCCCGCCAATCGCAGAATAAATTCAAAAAAGATTTATTTTCAATTTGTCTGGGTGTTTGTGATGTGTTTTTCACATTTACCTTCCTTATCCTTACTATCATACCTACGGACAAGCCTCTGAAAGTATAGACTTTGCGGGTTATAGCTTTAAAAAATATATTACATACTCTGCTTTCGTGTAATTGCGATTGAGTTAGCGCTGCCCCGATTGAATGCGGTGCCCTATGCATCATTTTAAGAAGAAAGATCATTATTCAGTAAAAACTGGGAATAGCAATAAAAAAACTGTAAAATAACTAATTATCTGAACATTTTGTAGAAAATAAAAAAATTGATATAGCGAAGTTCATGTGTTATTTTAACATATTGTAGAAAATTGAAAAAATGTATATAGCAATGCTCATATTTTATATGAAAATTTTGTAGAAAATTAAAAAAAAATGGATATAGCAAAGCTCTTTATGTTTTGGTGTGTTATTTGAAAATTTTGAGGAAAAAAAATGGTATGGCAAAGCTCTTTACATCGGAGAAATGAACCGTTTAGGAGTGATCGAGTCCACAAAATTGAGAAATGGAAAACCAGGAAGAAGCAAAGAATCACAAAGCAAACAAATACAGGTTTATATGATACTATTGGCCTCTTGGTCAATAACCTCAGGCCTAAACAAGCAAACGTAATGCGTTATATTGGACGTAAAAGGAGATACAACTTTCAATGAGGATCTTCTCGGAATGGGATAATAAATGATGCAGTGCTTCCTTGTCTCATGTCTCGAAGTCATTTTCTCGACTCGAATAATGAGCCGTAATGGATTGCACATACAAAGTGCGTCTTGAAAATCCAATTTATTTCCTTCAGTAATGTGGAGAAGAAAATCGATTTCTCAACAATTTGACGGATATGTTTAATTTCTTATGTAATTTCCAGAAAAATTACATTATATCGCTCACTCCTTTCAACAACGTCGTATATCACAAAGCTTGATTTTTCAGGAGATCGTTTTTCAAGTTTGAAAATGTACTAAAATGTATTAAAAATAAATATCAAGCCACTTATTGAACTTTTTACTGTGCAACAGATCTTTTTAGGTAAAACCTGAATATTTTTTCCCCATTTGAAAAATATTTAGTATGTTTAAAAAAAATTAAAACTTAATTTTCTTCAAAATGCAAAAACAACACTTTCTGCCTTGTTAATTTAAGTATAAACACAACTTTCCGAAATTCGAACAATGTGGTTGCCAATCATGGGTAGAATGGTGATTTTCTCTAGTATTTGGCTGGCTTAAGTGATCACTTTATATACTTGTGTAAATGTTTCATACATATCTTTCAATTCTTTTGACACCCCTATTTTCAAGCATCATAAAAACTCAACTAAATAAATAAATCGAATTAAAAAGTTTCATCCGTTTTACAACCGCCAAACTCATGAAATTCTTTTCAGATTGAAGTATATCTTCAAATATCTCTTCGACGCAGACACCCCTCCTTGAAGTGTATTCGTATAACACCCCATGTAACACAACTCCCAAAGCAGCCCTAAAAGTTCTCCTTAGGGATGATACCATAAGAATACAGCCCTTCCGAAATTCAGTTGTGAAGCAATCAAAGGCTAAACCCGTTCCCGCGCGAATCGACTAAAATTTTTCATTCCAAAGTAATGGTAAGATGTGCCTTTTGCACACAATTTGTTGATGAAGGCTGTTCCAATGGAGAGTGGAGAGTTATAATAATACCGGCGCGAGATGACTTATACGTAATAGAGGTTAGAAAACATTTTTTTAATATAGAATGGCGTTGCACATGAAATACATTGCATTTGCCAGTGTCAAGTTAATTGAATATTGTTCTTAATTATAAAATATTGGTTAGAACACTTAGAGGGGTAAAAGTCGAAAATGCCAAAAAGCAAGGAATAAAATATACATTTTATATAGACCAGATATTGACGCATTTTATTTGAAATGTGGAGATGTTTCCATTCAATAAAGCTATGTTCAATCAAAAGTATATTTCTACGAAGGCAGTAATATATTAAGTAGCGTTAGCTCGCCGCATTTTGAATATGGGAAATATCAGAAATCTTTTTATACAAATACTTTTCAATAAAGATTTTACTAAGAACATTATCGGAATATTTGAAAATACTGATTAATTTAAAAGGTTTTCATGTTCTGAATATATAACACTGAATAATATTCATATGCTTTTTTCATCACGAAAAAGGTTTTCTAAAAGAGCATCTTTTAAAAATGATTGAGATTGTTGTTCCTTGTATGAAATTCCAATTCTTTGGTGCATAAGAAACTTGACAAGAAAAGCAGCCTGTTATACTTGTAAAAAGTTTTTTAATCATCCAACCATTGTATTAGATAAATTGTAAAATGTATAAAATAAATTAAAAAATATATAATACAGAATTATATATATTTTAAAAACAGTACCTAATGGAAAGAGTTTCACAACCTTTAATATCCTACGTATAACTAACTAACCATCACGCCGCAGGGGTAGGCAGAGAGAGTAGAACGCCACACCACTTTGTCTTTGCAAACATTCTTCGCCTCTTCCACGTTCATGCATCTCCTCATACATACCCGCCGATTGTTTCGACTCCTAACCTGACCGATTTCAAGTATTTGGCATACCTGATCGTGCCAAGTTTTTTCGGTCTTCCTCTGCTCCTTTTTCTAATTACATTCGCCTCATAAATTTGTTTTACCGTTCTCTCCTTACTTATTCGTTCTACGTGCCCAAACCCTATGCATAATATATTGGATTCTAAATCCATCATAAAAATATTGTTAATATAGATAATGATTGACTTTTCCAAGTAAGCATTTTAGTGTTTTAATGACAAAAACATGAAATTGACCGTTTGGCACATATCTTCAATAAAAAAAATATAAAATTTTTCGTCTGTCAGAAATCGCGAATATTTATCAATTAATGGCATCGATGGGTAACATTCACGGAAACACGAACAATCTTTGGCATTAAAGCGAACATTACCTACGAATCTGTGCGCATCACTCGCAATTTGCGTTCCCAGAGCGTGTCGTGACTACCCACTTTCCTGCGTTCCCCTCAGCTTCTCTCATCTCCTCTCATCTCTGCTCCCCGGGCTGTGAGGCGAGGTCCTCCCGTGGCCTTACGGGCCACCCAGAGCTTGGTCGGTGCATATTGTACTGCACACTACAAACTATACAACACTTCACGCTTCATTCCGGTCTATAACCTATAACGGATCCCTCAATGGTAGCTCTACTTTTAAATCACTTTTAAGTGGAAGAAAACCAAATAAGGTTATTTTATTTCCTACCCACATTTCTACCCACGGCCATCCAATAAAGAAATACTAACTAACTAACTAACCATCACGACACTTCCCCGCAGGGGTAGGCAGAGATAATCGAACGCCACACCACTCTGTCTTTGCAAACATTCTTCGCCTCTTCTACATTCATGCATCTCCTCATACATACCCGACGATTATTACGACTCCTGACCCGGCCGCTTTCAAGTATTTGACATACCTGATTGTGCCAAGTTTTCCTCGGTCGTCCTCTGCTTCTTTTACTTAATTTCTTTATTTAAACCATTGATAAATAATCTCTTTTATACATAGATATTAATATATTATTAGATTAAAACCAATATTTTTAGCTTTTCCACTTTATTTTTATTTGACCAGCGACCGGGTTTCGTCGTTACCGACATCATCAGACTGGTGGGAGGCTATACAAATTGTTATGTTATATATAAAACAAGGCAGGAGTTGATAACCATGATTTGATATAATTTTATTGAGAAATTAATAGATATTACATCTTTGAGATATATATTTTATAAAAATGGCACTTTATAAATTTAACCATTTTTTTATTATTATTATTAGATTAAAATTTTGTACTAAAAGTGATTTTTTCTATACTAATATTCATTCAATATTAGGTACTCTGAACTAGTACCTGAAGAGGAGGGCTGATTATCTTTCGTTAATGTGTTAAAGATCAAGATAACACTTTATTTATATGATGCAGTACCCTATGCACCATTGGGTGCGGATAAGGATTTGAAGAAGAAGTTTTGTACTGGAACTTCATGGTGGAATTGCATTTTATATAATAAAATAACAACTATGTAGTTTTTTTTACATATTTATTATATTTGACCTGTGACCGGGTTTCGTAGTTACCGACACAAGTGGAAAAACCAAACATTTTTATGGTCTTCTTCTTTTTCTTCTGCTTGGTGTAGGCCTTGTGGCCTGTTTTTTAGAGGGATTACTCTCCTGCGATGTCGATCCATCTATTTGGTGGTCTGTCTGGGAGTTGTCTACCTTGGCGTTGGCCTTAAAGTACAATGTGGTGGAGTCTGGATGGTTCTATTCTCCTCACATACGCATATAATTTTTATGGTGACAGTTTTAAACGTATATAACAGAAAATGGCGAACTTCTCATGCAACATTTTCTCTTCCTCCGATTACCGATATTGGGCGTATTTCTTCACTTACGAAAGCTGTCGGTCATCATTATTACTGACGTAAGAGTGCATTGTGCGTACTGACACCCCTCTCACCGCACCATGCACCAATACCTCAAACTTTACGTTTAATATACGAGTACGTAATACACGTACACATTCCATGCCGGTCAAGTTTGCCAAAGGCTCTCGAGTGATACAAAGAACCAAGGTGTATCTGATCAACTGATCATCTTCTGAATCAACGTCATGAACGTTACCGTAGAATGGGGCTACTTGAACTTTGATGTGTTACCTAAGCCCAGTACAAAAAAGAGATAGAAATCTGTATTTGGTCAACAATAATGAACGTATCGTGACAATAAGTATCACCTGTCAGGGAAACAATGAATCATGTCGATACGTTCATTGTTGGTAATTGTGGACCAAATACAGATGTAAATAAAAAAAATGTACTGGGCTCAAGTAACACATTAAAGTTCGAGTAACCCCGTTCTACGGTACTCCAAACAATGGCAAAAATTCAACAATATTATCATTATTTATTATATCGGACGATGGGTCATTCAATATTATAGGTTTCTTAACTTGATATCAAAACATTTATCGTGTTTTTGAGAGGGAAGTCTGAGCAATACAATATGGATGATCAATATGATCGATGTGAACGTTGCACAGGCTTATAAAAGTGAAAGCTAAATGTCAGGCCGCGGGTCCTGGGATGCTCAGACTTCTTTCATATAAAAAAAATATAGATGTTTCAAGTCAAATTTCGGCACCTACATATAATTCGCTCATTCAGTGCAACAATGGCGTAAATTAACTTTTAGAAATATTACAGGAGATGCCATTCAGACGTCGCAGCAACAGAAACGGACATTTTACTCAATTCTTCAATGACACTCGCGTCATCTCGCAGCATTTTACCACGAAATCAATTCTGTAGATGTTTCTCCGCTTTGTAAATAGTCTTTCCCTACATTTTGACATGTTTTGCGTGTTTTAAAAAAGTGTAATCACGTCACTGTTACACCAAATAAGCGAATTGATTACCATTTATTATTTATTATTTTTACTTCTTATTTATATGAACAAACCCTGTAAGTTTATTTTTACTTCTTATTTATATGTACAAACCCTGTAAGCGAACTCCCTCTCTAAACACGAGCAATCTGCTCTCTTAGTGAGGTAGCACGTAAAAAAAATATATATATATGTAACTATGTTGATTATTTTTTATTTTAAATTTATAATAAAAAAAAAAATATATATATATATATATATATATATATATATATATATATATATATATATATATATATATATATATATATATAAAAATATATATATATATATATATATATATATATATATATATATATATACATATATATATATATATATATATATATATTATTTTAGACGCAAGCTTATAGAGGTGATTTATTGTACTCAAAGGATTTTCATTGCAATGTAAGTTGATTTATTAATAATAAAAAAGTGATAAAACTATCGGGAAACAACTAATTAGCTACAAAGTAGGAAGGTAAGAGTTTCGAAACATCGCACGAGTTCCCTTTGAGTCGCAGAAAGAAAAGCAAGCGGAAAAGCATTAATCTTGACGTCACACACAGAAAAACACAAGCTAATGCACAACGGGTGATGAGAAGGTGGGTGCTAGAGCGAGAGGAAAGCTCGAGTGAACTTGTCGTACCAATGCACTTAGCTCCGAGTGCAGAGTGCAACACACGACTTACAAATGTAAGGAAAAGTGGGTAAGCGTTGAACAATAAATTTCCATCCATCTATGCTCACCCGAGAGGGTGAAAGCGCCTTTCTAAGTCGTGGAGTCAAAGAGTTCGACAAAGTGATATAAAGTTACACTACAGAGTACAAGCACGGCAATAAAGACTTACATTGTACCGGAAGAGATCGAGACTAACAAAAGTATTGATTCTAACAAGAAAATACAAGAACATTTTTATGTACTTTTTTTACCTTCGTATATCATATTGAAAAAAGTGAAAGAACCTTTCTATGTCGTAGTATCTAAGTTCTATAAAATTATATAAATTTACACTACACAGTACAAGTGCATATATACAACAATACGGACTTATTTTTTGACATCTTATCAAAGATGAAGAAGAATATGGAAGTCTGGGCATTTACGGGGCTGAAAATAACTCCTGTAATTGGAGATCCAGATTTTGATGAACAAGTATTTGGACACACTCAAAATGTTGTTAATACGGACTTACATTGAATCCGGAAGAGATCGAAACTAACAAATGCATTAATTCATTAAGAAAAGTATGTACGAGCACATTTCTTTAAACAAATCTTTACCTTCATATTTAATATTCATACATGTATTATAATGTGTAATACATGTAGGTACATATCGCATCCCTAAATCAAAAGAGTATCAACTCACAAAAACTGTTTTTTTCAGGAGAGAAGAAAAACGTATAGTGATGTCGCCTTATGTAATAGAAGTTTACTGTTTTCTTTTATGAATGAACAATGCATATTTAAGAATACGTACATTAAAACATTTCATACAAATGGTCTAATTATTAAAAAAATAGGATTTTTTGAGTTACTACTGTTTTAAACAATATTAAAGTATTTAATGTAGGTTAGGAGTCGTAACAATCGGCGGGTATGTATGAGGAGATGCATGAACGTGGAAGAGGCGAATGTTTGCAAGGACAGAGTGGTGTGGAGCTCTATTCTCTCTGCCTACCCCTTCGGGGAAGCGGCGTGATGGTTAGTTAGTTAGTTAGTTTTTTTAAAGTATTTAAATCCAGTAAACCGATTACGAGCTGGTAATATAACTTTGCCTATGGCTATAACATTGATGTAATATAACTTTGTTGTAACAGATTGAAGAATAAGATTGGCAAAATAATTAAATTCGTCTCCGATGAAAAGTGTTTTTAAGATACATTGGATAAATAATTCGTCTTCTTGTATTTCAATCGTTGTGACACAAATAAATCGAGGTTCCACCACAGAGCTGCCGTAATGGAAAATATGTAAAACCAGAGGTGAGTTTGATCAATTGTACCTTTACATATCCTTAAGGTATCCTTATACGAAGTTTTACGAACGAGAAAGGACGTAGAACACTCGAAGGATAATATATTGCTATAGATTTCAGGCGATGGTGAAAATATGCCCGAAACTGATTCAAATAATAGTGTAATATATTTCCCGCGTATCCTGAAGGATGCAACGGAGAATATCAATAGGGGAGTAAAGAAAACAGATTTAGAAAAAGAAGGATGAGGGGAAACATTTTGACAGCGCGTTCAGAAAATATGGTATAACTTTGTAATATTGTGGTATTTATTATTTTATTGTTGGGATAGTACTGTCGCCTTCGAAAGAAAGTTTTGTGAATTAATTATCATGAATAGAAACGACAATATTTATTTCGGCATAATGATAACATAAAAACTTATAAGATAAATACACTAAAACAAAAAACTTTTACATATAGGTAAGTGCCGAATTTTATATCCAAGGTTTTTATTTTATTTTTTATGAAGTGTAGAATTTGAACTTAAATATTAAATTGTTGGGTAATATATCCAAAATAAAACACGTATTAACATATACATAAATGAATGTAGAATTCAATCCAACAAACCGTGTTTTATTTTTGATATATTACCCAACAATTCAATATAGAATTCTACCTGCATTTACAGTAAATATATTAAATATTAAATCCTAAAAAAATATCTAAATAATGTAACCGTTAGTGCTGAGAATCGATAGATCGACTTTAGTATAATTTGCCAAAAGTGCGGCCGTCGATATACCGACGATGACGCCAGTGGATTTTGGTACGTTTATTACAAAATATTATTTAATTTAAATAGTTCGATATGTTCTCCACCAATACCAGGAAGAAATACTAAAACCGGTCAATATTTGATTATATTAATGATGATATTGTTCTCACCTGATATAATGGACCGTTTTTGCAAAAAAGTCTTCAGGAATTTGAGGATACACATAAGAAAAAATCTCAGCACAAAAACGGTCAGCAAAAAACCGATAAAATTGAAATATTTGTCTAAAATATCTGTTTTTAACAATAAATAAATAAATCAAAATTACCATATATTTGTCATTGGTGTTGTACGTCAGTAATGTACCGTCCTTCTTAAATTTTAAAAATAAACTAATCTAACGTTTTGAAAGCTCAAGTTACGTGTTGACAAAAAAATGATCGTTTACACAACATTCTGATACAACACAAAATGGTGAAATAATAACGATCTAATAGCCTCTATTCTGTTGTTCCATTGTTCGCCTTTTAGATTTAAAATATTACGTGATGAAGATTACACTATACTTTCACTCGGTTCTTATATCACAATTTAATACGATTTAACGTTACAATATGTTCTGAATAACAGCTGTCAATATAAATTAATCGCAGAAAAATACTGTCTACAAAAATACAAACATAAATCGTAGAGTTACGTACATTATAATCTCAACGTTTACAAACAGAAAATAACAAATATTATTTGATCTTTAATCGAAAAAATATATAAACAGAAAATAGGAAAAAAACGCCAGATGGAATCCGAATGTAAAATTTCGTATAACATGCCATTTGACTACGCCGCTAGCTTATCGGGAAATCTCGTCGAATAGGTATAAATGACATTGAAAATATTATATTTCAAAGCCCTAAACAAAATATTTTCATCCTGGTTTTCTATTATAATTCAAATTTATAAATTTTCATTGATCCATATCCGCACCCGAATGGTGTGTATAATTCAGCAGTGTACAACATATACGGTACGACTGCGGGTATGCAACCCCGACTGCCAAAGCCATTGCTGCTTCTTTACTGGCGTCATCTGTATTTCATCAAATAAATGCCTTTAAAAAAATCTGACGCGGTCAACTGATTATCTACCTCATTGAAATTAATGATTAAGTTAACACCGCGTCGATCCGATGGAGTGCCTTACGCACCACTTGGGAGTGGATAGGGGGTAGACAATTTAGAAGTGGGTGCCTTTTGATTAAAGAATATAGTGTGGAATGTAAGACAGGTACCTTATTTAAATAAAGAATAAAGAGTGGATTGTTAGACAGGTACTATTAAATTAAAAGACACTGTGTGGAATGTTAGACAAGTACCTTTTAATTAATGAATATAGATTGGAATGTTAGACACATAATTAACTTGACTTATCGAACAATGATGTATAGTGTTTACAACAATGTTTTAGTACCATGCGCTTCCATTGTGCTTAGGTAACGTATTATAACACCACTGCTAAACGTAGCCATTTTAAGTACATACATACAATATGGCGGCAAACGAGAAAAATATTTATGATTATTGGATTTTAATTGACTGCTTCTCGCCGTGTTATTCCCTTCGCGGCATTCATTTTATTATCTTTCAATATAACGATCGTGGTGCACATAAAAAGGGACATTAAGATCACTTTTATGGCGATGTTTTAATTTTTAATCTCGTTCATGTTTCGATAACCTTCTTTGACGATTTTACGATAGTTCTCCGCTGTTTCATTAAACGTTTTAACCGTAAATTAGTCAACTGGATGGAGTTGTTATTTATGAGTAATAACTTAGACATCTCAATATCTACTAAATTTATTTGAAACATTTTAGAAAATATACTGATACGATACAATGATAGACCATCATTTTAAATTATGATTCTCAGAGTACAAGTTCCAGATTATTATATTATAAATGCTGGGAGACATCTGAAAGCATAATTTTTAATTTTCATGCACCTCATAAAAAACTCAAACATACACCATAAATCTCTAAAAAAATTAAATAAATACCTTTTATGCATAATTTAAAAAAAAAAACATGTGTAATAGGCAAAGAAAATTTATTGTTATACATTCTTCACAAATAATTATCAACAGACAAAATAAAACAAATTTTAATTTTAAATTAACACTGCTGTTTTTGGGAGAGCTTTTTCCTTTCTGGAAATTTTATTTTTCTTTTTCTAACCCTTATCCGCACCCCACGGTGCATAGAGCACTGCATCGTATTGACGTAGTGTTCGTTACTTACATGAAGGCAAGATGATTACTCCTGCGCTGCAGGGACCAGTCCAGGGTAATATTAAATAAATATTAGAGTGTAAAATCATTAATATTTATTTTCTCCCCCCTCTGGGAATCGAACCCGGCACCTCCAGAACTGTAGCTAAATACGCTAACCATTCTCGATACGTGTAGTTTTAATTTTAGAAAGATAATATTTTATATTTGGGCAAGTTAATAAGATCATAGACAATAAAGTGTTACAAAACTACACTAATGTAAATACTAAAAATAAAATTTATTTATGCACAATATGAAATTAAACGAAATACTCGTAATAGTGAACATTCACCGTATTTTTTTTTCAAATCAAGTAAGAAATATCAGAAGATAATCTTAAGCAAGCTTTGTACCTACATTAAGACGTTAGTTTCTAATACAAACGACAAGATGAGTTATTACCTAATTATTTCAACGTCACGAATCTTCAGTAAGATATTTCCGCAGAGCCCTACAAACGAATCCAAATCAAGATCAGACCAGATAAACGGCAGAGCTACAAGGCAAGATGTCCCAGGAATGAAGAAGGAGGGCCGGGTACATTGTACCACGTTAAATGAAGGCCTAATCTCCATCGCAAGAAACGCGAGAACAGTTAGAAGCCGCCATCACGAAGCGGTTAGCGTCAAATACAGAAAACTAATTGTGCGATGCAGTAGGTGGTAATTACCGACAACTTGCAGTACGCTTCGATGCTCACCACGTTCGATATTACTGAAGACGGTAACGTAATAAACTTCCGACAGTTTCTGATAAAGCCTGTCTGGACAGACGTTCGGTAAAACACAACTAAAGAACATGCTTTATAACACATAAGTTATAAAAAACATTATACGTATAAAATTACAATTTCAAAATACAGTTTAAGAAAATGCGATTAAATAAACAAAGACTGATCGACAGTACCTTTAAACATACTATGGACGGGAAAGGTATTTCTACTTGTTCGGTCGATTGATGCTTAAGGACGGGAAGGGTATTTTTACCTTCTGCGCCGGCCTCATTTCAAAGTCAGAAAAGAAGGAATTATTTAATGTTTTTATATGACTATTATGTACGAATCTCTTTGTTGAGGTCTTAACTATATGTACATAATTATCGAATCTCGTCGCCAGCAGTCCACAGGTGTAAAAAACACCCATCCGAAATGTCTTAAGTAAAGTATTAGTAATATCTGTTTTAATTATAACGTAGCTACGTATGGCGATGATATTACAGTCCAGGCGAATTGATATTATTTAAGGTTAACCAAAGAATAAAATCAATGGTTTTGAATTTTGGCATCTTAGGACCTTAAAAGTGTCCCCTCGAAAGTCCCCATACTTCAAGCGATGCCTAAAAATGTATCCTTGTCGAAAAAAAAATCGGTAGGCGCTGTAGAGTAGTTGGGTAGACGCTTGACTTCGAAACTGGCTTCGCGGGTTCAGTTAAAATTGATCAGGATATTTGTGGTGTATTTTTAACATACGTCTTCCTTCAGTATTCATGTTTGCTATCCTACCTGCTGAAAAGTCTAAAATATATAGGTCTTTCGGGTTATTTCTTGAAATAAATGAAAACCGTAATGTAAAATATAAATTAAAATTACAGTCTCGGAGATATTTAGTGGAAAGAGAAAACTTCTTAACACGAATAAACGTAATGGCATTTTAAATAACAATTTAAGATTCCGTAAACACGAGTGAAATTAATGTAATGACAAAATATTTCCTCTAACCTCGGGTGATCGTTATCACTGAACGTTGTTACTGAAGCTCCCACTCGAATAAAGCTTATTCGTAAATATTTCAAAAGCTCGCGAGATGGTTAACCGGTAGCCGAGATGGGAGAATTTATAGTATGATAACTGATAACATCAAAACGGCATTATTTCTCTTATATTACGTACATCTTGTATCGGATGCTGCTGTAATTGGATGGGGTGAGGAGGAAGATAAATTGCGCGTAATTGCTAATGAAAACAAATCAACTCGTTAACTAATCATGGCCGATTGCTCAGTGACACATTAACCACTGGAAATAAATGTGTAATCAGAATGAATTATAAATGGAGTATGCGAGTAGCACGTGTCGCACATTAATTCGTACGTTTAGCAGATGTGGATGATTTGAAGAAGCCGTGTAAAATAATTTATATCATCAAAACATTCCGAATGGATTCGGAGTATGGAGAGTGAGTTCTTGCAAACTAAGCTGTATCTAATGAGTGAGTTATTGTAAACTTAACTGTATTTGACGAATGAGTTCTAGGAAATTAAGCTATACAGATATCCGATGAGTGAGTTCATGTAAACTTTACTGTATCTGTCGAACGAGTTCTTGAAAAAATTAAACTATGTATACAAATACCAAAAAAGGTAGTTATTGCAAAGTAAGCTGTAAGCTAATGTGTGAGTTCCTACAAACAAAACTGCATTTAATGAGTGAGTTTTTGTATACTTGACTATCTGACAACTGAGTTTTTGGCAACCAAGCAATGCTGATACCTTACAAGTGTGTTATTACAAATTAAACAATACCTAATGAGTTTGTTCTTGCATGCCAAACTGTATCTGTGGAGTGAGTATTGTTTACGTTTATTTTATTTACTTGCCTTAAATACATAAATACATACGAGCATTTATTCGTCTCTACTCTTGTAAAATACAAAAGGACCTAATAACATAGAATAATAATTTTTAATCATCATTAAAATTATTATATATATATATATATATATATATATATATATATATATATATATATATATATATATATATATATATATATATATATATATATATATATATATATATTTATATATATATATATATATATATATATATATATATATATATATATAATATATATATATATATATATATATATATATATATATATATACATACATATATATGTATATATATATATATAAATATATATATATATATATATATATATATATATATATATATATATATATACATATATATATATATATATATATATATATATATATATATATATATATATATATATATATATACATACATATATATATATATATATATATATATATATATATATATATATATATATATATAGAAGGTCCTGAGGACGAGGAGAGCTGACTCCAACAGACAACAAAGATGATAAGTTGAGATGGAGCTAGGAAGAAGACTCTTGTAAAACATAAAAAGGTTTTTTTAAGAAGTTAACAAGGAAAAAAGTTAATATAAAAGAATAATAAAAATAAATTAAGTCATATTTTCTTATTTTGTTTTTACCTTTTGTTTTTTATATTTTCTCATTTGTTTATTTTAAATATGCTTCTTACCTTATGTTTTTCTCATTTAAATGTGTTTCTTATGCCTATTTATTTTACCTACCTGTTTATTATCTTTATATTTTGCCATGTATTAGTATTAGTTTTGGTAATTTAAAAAAATCTGTTTTGTTACTTTATTATTTGTGTTCCAGTCTTGTTAACCTTAATCCCATCTCCCAAAATGAGAAATAGAAAATACTCACCGGGAATATTATATGTATATATGACTTACATATGTATGTACCTAATATGTTTTGAAATAAATAAATAAATAACTAAGTATGCCTACTAGAGGTACTATCCATTCAGTATTTTAATCGCAGTTCACAAAAAATAATGGTCTGAAAATATCAGTTGAGTATATTGGTAAAACAACCATTTTTGATCGTGATAGCTGTTTCCTCTTGCGAGGACAGAATTATTATGAGAAAATGGAAGGCCGCTCGGTAATGACCGCGTCGGGTACAAATTGCGCGCTTCAGGCCGCTACTCGCGTCTTATCGATGAATGGGCTGCACACAATGCAAATATATGAAGAGGTCGACATGCAGTATACCATAGATGCAGGTATAGTGCGCTCACTATGCAGCGGAGCGTGATGCAGTCTGGCCAGCCGGCGGATGTGGAAATGTGCTGTTGGACCGGTTATGGTGATCTCGTATCGCCGAACCAACGGACACACTCCATACCATCTCTTTAGTTTTCTCCTGGTTCCTCTCGAATTAATATACGAGTATTAACCGTTATAGTGCTGACAGTCGAATTTTCGACTGTGTAATCCTATTTCGGGGGTCGAATTTTAGACTCTGACGTCAGTGTGTTTTTAGTGTTTGATCTTGGAGGTTCTGTCGCAACACACGTGATTATTGCAATCGATTTCATTAATTGTATTGACAGATTAACAAATATTGAAGAAATCGCTTTGTAAGAGAGGATCTTTCAGGAAGCCTAGATGCTTTTGTATCAGATCCGGGAATGCGATGAGACACGTTGAAAAAAAAATTGACAAATAAGTATATATTTTTTATTGTGAAAACTGACCTTGCATTCCTTACAGTGTCAATGTTTTAAGTTGGTAAAATTATCAGTGAGTTAGCTAAGGCAGTTTGTTGTATGCAGTAATAAGGATGGGAAGGGAAATCAGGGAAAATCAGTAAAATGGGAGTGCATGGTATGTGTGGAGAAACATATTTGTGGATGTTTTTCTTTCTTTATATACTTTTTTTAAGTAATCGATTATTATTGATAATATGATGTCCATGGTATAATATCATACGTCCATGTAGGAAAAGCGTATTTAAAATGGCGAAAATTTTCTAATCTCGAAACTTTTGAACGGCTATCTGAAAATAATTACTTTTAATTTGTTCGTCCTAATAAACGTGTTGCTTGTGATTTATGATGCCTGACGCGTTGATGACTGACAAATAATATTAAAGATATAAATACAAAAACCTTGGTTTAATCATGATTTTTATACCTCTGTCGAAAATGTTTTGAAATTGGAGCCAAATAACACATGCTTAACATGTTCAAAATTAATCGTTGTCATTTTTCATAATGTACTGGTGAATTTTTAAAAATAAAATCCTATTTCGTTCATTTCATTTGACTAACTTCCTTCATTCCTTTTCTTCAAAATATTTCAAAGACCTCCCGTCTCTCTTTGTGTCACGCTCCAATTCGCACATCCATACTGCCACAGAACCTAAAGCGCAGTAAGAGCATATACCGGGTATTCGGGAGAGGAACGTAGCGAGCTCTACTTAAAGCTAGCTCGAGTTGAAGAGATGGGTGGAGACTGACCATAAAAGAAATAAATCAATTATCACACAGATTGGAACCCACATCCTCGAATTTATTTGTTTCGCTGAGGTTTGAAGATATCAGAAAGATATGTGAAAAATTCCACCTTTTAGTATACTAGCATGCAGAGAAAGAATGACGATAGAGCGGAGGATAGAAACGAGTGGAAACTGACCATGAAAGAAGCTAACCAATCATCATAAAGATTGTAACCCACGAATAACAGAAGCTCTTACTGTGGTTTAGGAGCTGTTCGTGCGACACATACTCATTTGGTTCATATTAACATCATATTGTTCGGCAATTCTTGAAAATATATAAATGATCTTTCATAATACTTGCAAAATATTTTTAGAAAATTTTGTTAAACGTTTCTTGGATTATCATTTACATATAACATTTTCTTTAAATAAAAATCGTAACCTAATTATTAAATTATGTAATGTTACTTCATCAAAAGTAAGAAAAAAATCTTGTTCTAGTATCTTACATCTGGAAACGTTAAAGCACTCTTCACAGTAATATTATACACTACATACTGTTTTAAGTAACAATTCTTTCTTGAAATGACAGATTTATGAAGGCCTATAAAAGGACATTAAACTGTCTTTCATCCTTTTTAAATGCTTTTAAACAAATAAAAGGATACGTTCAGTAGTTGTACTGTAAAAAATCATATTAAAGCGGTGTGGTTTCAAGTATAAGTCACAAAGTATTTATTCTGTATTTCGAGTATAAGGTTACTGAATACAGGATCGAATTTCACATAACGAATTCATTTAAAAAATGTCAAAATAATAAAAAAAATATATACAAAAATATGTTTACAAATATTCAGATTTGAATATTGTTAATGATGAATTTTGCTTTTTAAAACTGTTTTGTTATATATTCGCATCTTAATAACAAATAAAAAATTCATGTTCATTTTTTTTTAAGTGAAAAAGATTTATTTTTCATATAAAACTGTTGTTGTAATGTTCTTGTGATGTTCCTTTACATTCAGTTACAAAGGAATTTTTACTGAATTGAATTATTGAAATATTAACAAAATGGAAATAAAAATAAAACACTTAAGTATAAAAGACTACTTTTTGAGTTTATCAATGTAAACATGACGAATTTTGAGAGCTACACGTGTTCTCGAAACTAGTCGTGTTTACATAAACGAAATCAAAAAGTGTTCTGATACAAGTGTATCTATATATTTTAATCATTATTTCATACCACAAAATTAATGCCAAATCAATAAATAATACAAAGAAATCATTTTAAATTGGTCTTTATGTTTTTGTTGTTGTGGTTTATACAACTTTTTAGTCATTTAGGTGATTTTATAATGATTAAAGAAAACACTTGTTTTTTACCACTTGAGTTTTATTATAGACTACATGTTTCAGAAGTTAAACTTCCATCATTAAAATTAAAATTATTACACCTTGTTCCATATAAAGGCCAAATTATGAATTATCTTGAAAATTTAGAAATCCAAAAAAACCTAATTTCTAATAATAATTTATTAAATAATATATTGTTTCAAAATTCTTCACCTTTGCTTTCCATTTTTCTTTGTTTTCAAACTCCGCCCCTTGACTAACCCCTTCCCCTTACTTTCCCCTCTCCTTATTTATAGAACAATTTTATATTTTATTTTTTAGTTATTATACAGACCTGAATGATGGAAGTTTAACTTCTGAAACATGTAGTCTATAATAAAACTCAAGTGGTAAAAAACAAGTGTTTTCTTTAATCATTGTAACATGTCTTACCACAAAGTTAATGCCGAAACAATAAATAAAATAGGTGATTTTATACATCCTAGAATTAAATTTCAAAATACGTTTGTACCTATTGGACGAGGAATTAAAGCGAGATTGTTGGACAGTTAAAACAGGGTTTTGGAATTCCACGTTGTTTTAGATGGAATTTAAAGTTGCTACAAAATGTCCAAATGACGTCGAAACGGCTTATCTTTAAGTTGTTATTTACTTTCTACTAGATTATTTCTTAGCCAAACTAAACGGGACTTTCGAAAGATCCATGCATTGCGTACAGCGTGTGAGACAACAAGAAAAAGGGTCTAAGTTATTAGAGTGGTAGGTGGGCGTTGAAAAATTTGGTTCCCACAGTAAAACACGAGTAAATGAATAGAAGAGTGCTATATTTGTCGTTTTGGATATTCCAATATCACATTCAAACAAAAGCATACAAATACTAAACATTACATAGCTGTGGAGATGAACATACTTTCACAGAGTTATGATGTGAAAATGTAAAGAAGAGCATCCTTAGAAAAGTCAGAATGAAGAAACAATTAAAAATATTTAAAAAAAAAAATCTCATGGGATCAATACGAAGCGAATGTGCAAAAATAACATTTTTAGATGCCAACTATCGGACAAATCGATTCGATTTTTTTTCGTGTTATTGACTAATTGCTATCATAATTATTAAATTTGTATTCCTATTACCAATGTGTAAGTTTTACACTGAGCAATCTTGCGTAGATTGTCAACAAATCGAAGAACGATTGATGAGTCGTGATTCCGATGCAAGACCAATAAGATAAAATGTACAGTTAATTTTACAGTGTAATTTTTATTTTGAAATAAGCGAATGAGTGAAGAAAGAACAGTGAAAAAAAAATGATGAGGCAGATGTAGTTGGAAATAGGAGCGGAAGAAGACTGAATTAAACCTTGGCTTGATCAAGCATTTCAAACGCTTAAAAGCAGCTAGGTGTAATAAATAGTATGACGGACACGTCGCGTCCACTTGATGACGTCCCTATTAAACAGGACACTTTAGTCCCCTTTTTGTCAAGAGGCAGGTTGGACTGAAGCGAGTTTTAAATAATAACCCGGTATCGACTATTTATATATTTGTTTATTTAAAAACAACAATACGGCAGTCAATACTCATGTGCTTCCAAACAGCTCTGTTAAGTTATGTTACACCCGACTCTCACGAAATACCAAATTAGACTATGTTAAAAACCCTCTTGCTTTAGGGTAGAGAATCATAAAATGCTGTACCGATTTATGATGGTCATGGGAACGCATACTAAAGCCGGACAACATACTGCAAGCAAATGACGAGTCCCTCGACATTCTAAAAGGGACAATAAAAGTGTGAATGAGAAATGGCAGGGCCATTACATAGGTCAGAAGTGGGAAAATCGATAAAGCTAACTGTAAAGGTAAAGAAAATTTTTAATGTTTTAGAAGTGTACAGAGTAAGTAAAATATAATATAAAAAAATAAATATGATTGGACGCTCATAACAATGGTAATACCGTTTTGGAAGAAACGAACAAGTATAATCCTAAGGTTTGCTAAGGGCAAACGTAAGATAATAAAAGAAGAATATTTAATAAGATTTTTCACTTTAAGTGTTAACAAAGATGTCAAATTCAAATAGAAATACGATACTGCAGTCAAACCTTCCCCTCAAATAGGACCAAAGGCAAATAAACATATTGGTAGATGGAATGTATATATTTGAGAAGAAGGGAGCAAAAAATAAATCCAATAGGAATTTAAAACGTAAATAAAACAAACAAAAAAATGTGAAACGTGATCGGCCATTAAAATAACCCTTCGGCTGAGGCTAAGGTAAAATATAAACACGTACTAAATTATGGACATTGCCTCATGGGTTAAAAATCCCATTCAATGTCTTGTGAGTAGGCGCTTAATCATTCAATGTCAGTTTGAAATTATAATTATTATAACCCTATCAATATTGATGGATTATTTTACTACGTTTCGAAGCCCTTGAGAAAATAAGTATTTAAAAGCACATACGTAAACAATTAAATTATAATAATTATTACTATTTTTTCAGTTCTTCTATACTTCTTTTTCTGTTAATTTTTTCATATTTATTTTGTTTCTTTATTTTAATTTTATTTCATCACACACATAATTACAAATTACAATAATATGCGCTCACTGAGTTTTCCTATTGCCCGTAGCGGACAGCGTGCTTCTAAACGGCTACTGTCACTAAGAATTTGATTGATTCTGATTCTATACAATTTTAATATTTTCATTACTCCGCGCATTGCAAAACTGCACATCGAAAATGTATGCTCTTTATTTTCTTTCTTTCCCATTTAACCAGATTGAAATGGTTGACGTTAGTAGCAACGGTGATCTCTATGGTGAGATTCTAAAACAAATCAGTAAGGCTGCAGCTATATCCGGATGCCTCAGAAATTCCGTGTGGAGGAACAAACACATGAGAATAGAAAGTAAAATGAAGATACACAAAACATGTGTTCGACCAATAGCCACTTATGGAATTGAGGCAAGAGATACGCCTAGAACAAAATCTCGACTTCGAATCACTGAGATGAAAACTCTCCGATTTATAACTGGAACCACGTTGCGAGACCGCGTAAGAAACACTGATATCCAGAGAATATGTAAGACGGAAGATATCGTGAGGTGGGGACGATAACGAAGGCGATACTGGAATGAACATGTGAAAGGAATATCAGAAGACAGACTTCCACGTATCGCCTTTCAAGGAAACCGTGAAGGACGTAGACCCCCAGACAGACCTCTAAAAAGGTGGAGAGATAGCTGGCAGTCAACATCCCAAGAGCGATAGGCGGAGGCACACACAGATTCTGAGGATCTATAAAAATAAGAAGGAGAACAAGAAATACAGTAACGCGTGCTTGGTATAGCTAGTTATTAATATAGTCAGGGTATACTAGAAAGTACAATATTTAATAATAAAAAAATACTGTATCGATGCTGTGCATTTCGTTCTTTATACACGACGTAAGGGTTAGATGGAAGCTTAAGATTCCAGCGCGCACACCTGCGCCAGTGCATAAGCGCGTGCGGGGTGGCTAGGGTTATCGAAATTCAACATCCATCCCGTGATCAAACCCCGTACAGGAATTTTATGGGAAACGTGACGTCATTAACGTAATTTTGTGTCATACAAACCGATAAGGAAGTGTCTGAAAAGGATAATCGCAGATTTGACATATTATACAAAAAAAATAAATACCGATTATTTATTAATTTAAATAAATGCTTTACAGATGAATGAATGCTTTATAAATATACTTGTTTATGCAATACATGAAAAAAAACTATATGGATTTCTAGAAAATTCAATTAATTTTAAATTTGTATTCGGCTGAATTAAGTAATCACAGTATAATACGCCTCATTCTATCCGTCATTCGAATAAATATTATAAGTATATCATAAATAATTTTAGTTTCTCCTTAAACATATTGAAAATGATATAATCGAAACCATATTTAAATTTCAGGAATGTTAGATAAAATTGACATTATTTTAAAAATATTTAAATATTATAATATTAAATTAAATAAACAAAAAAACGAATTAAAAAAATTCATCGGATTAAAAAATGTACTTTATCATTTACCTAAATATCAGACTAATAGATACATCGTTATTTTTTACCTTTAAAACTTATATTTGACTCTCAAATTAAAATTCGTTTAGTATTTACCTAAACAAATTAGGTCGCATTTTCCGAAAATTATCTTAGATTTATCTCCGATTCGAAGCTACGACCCTCATATTATACATACATATATAAACCTGTTAATTCGTGATGCGTTTTGGCAACCCTGCGTGCAATGTACGGCTACTATACAGGGGCTCAAATAAATGCATAACTGCATTTAATAACACTGCAAGTTTGCTACTGTCGTGCTGGTGGGAAGGAGAAAGAGTGGAAAACGTGAGGGGAACGGAGAAACACAGAATGTAAAGGAATGTAGAGGAATATGATACCGTCGTACAAGAATATCATACAAAAAAAATTCTGACAGCTAAAAAATAATATAAATATAAATAATGAAAAAAACTAACTATCTAACCATCACGTCGCTTCCCCGCAGGGGTAGGCAGAGAGAATAAAATGCCTCATCAATTTGTCTTCGTCTCTTCCACATTCACGCATCTCCTCACCAGCTGATTATTCCGTCTCCTCCTGGACCACTTTTAATTTTTTGAAATACTTGATAATGCCAAGTTTTCCTCGGTCTTCCTCTGCTTCTATTACCAACCACATTTTTACCATACCAACCGCCTTATGAATTTGTTTTAATGTTCTTCGCTCATTCAATTCTCATGCCCAAATCATTTCAACACATTTTTCTTAATTTAATTGCTTATCTCAACATTGCAATCTTTCCTTATATCACCATTCAAAAATCTAGCATACATCGTTATGTTTTATATTGTGTAGGTGGACAATATTTATTTATTTATTTATTTGAACTTTTTGTACAATATATGTGTACATTGGCGGGCTTATTGCTATAAAGCAATATCTTCCATTTTTGACATCTCAACATAGATGAAGAAGAATATGGAAGTCTGGACATTTACGGGGGATAATCCATATAATTCTATGATTGGAGATAATCCTGATCTGTGAACAAGTATTTGGACACACTCAAAATGTTGTAAATACACAACTACACTCGTAATCTTGATAGTAAAGGAAAAAAAAAAACAAAGATAAAAGAAGCCTTCATGAAATATTTAACTCGTAAACGTTGTATTATACATTCATTTGAATAAATTAGAAAATTCTTGATATCTCATACTGTTTATTTTAGTAATTTGTCAAGTTTTACTTTCAGTTTTAAGATGCCAGCTGAAAAAAAATAAAGAGCTTTGGAAACAATTATTAGAAAAAATATATATTTTTTTTAATGTCCTGATGGTGGAATAATTATTCCGAAACCGGAGTCATGAATTCATCATCATCATCAAACCCTTATCAAACCCTTACCCAATGGTGCAAAGGGCACTGCATATAAACGCAGTGTTATCTTGATCGTTAACACAAGAAGGAAAGGTGATCAGCCATCCGCTTCAGGTACCAGTCCAGGGTGATATTGAATAAATATTAGAGTGAAAAAATCACTTATATTTTATTTGACCCCCCCCCCCCTGGGAATCGAACCCGGGACCTCCAGAATGATAGTCGAGCGTGCTGACCATTACACTATGGAGGTGGACAAAGTCATGAATTAGTATTGATTAAAGTGGTATTACACAAAGTGAACGATGAATGATAAGGAGAGTGTTATATTACCATACCACAAAGTTAATGCTTTTAAAATACAAAACAATTATTGGAATTATCAGAATATCAGAAGACAGACTTCCACGTTCCAAGGAAACTCTGAAGGACGCAGGCCCCCAGGCAGACCTCCAAAAAGGTGGAGAGATAGCTGGGAGTCAACATCCCAAGAGCGACAGACGGAGGCACAAACAGATCCTCAGGTTCTACAAAAAGAAGAAGAATAATAATTATTGGAATTTCGTCAAAGTACATATTATAGCCGGTTTTACACATTCAGCATGTTACTACATGGTGCTACTCACCTCGGAACACGAAGGAAAGTCGAGGAAGGAAGATGAGAGGATAAGAGAAACGTGTGCGAAGGAACGGTGGCATTTCAACCTTCGTGATGATGCTAATATAAAGTTATGTAAGTGTTTTCATTGAATTATAAAGGGTTGTAAATGTAGTAAGTCAATAGGCAGTAAGTGGTAGAGTAAAGTGGTTACAATGTTTATACTGTGGGCACAAAGTAAGTACTACATTCTGAGGGTATTGAGAATAAACATTGCAATCTTCGAGCAAACAATGTGACTCTTAGTCGATATAAGGCGCATATGGCTACCGTGCATACTCGTACAAACTCGGTACAATTGTTAAATATTATTATTTTATTTAAAAATTAAATTATTTATTTTTATCGTTATTTTAAAATAATTTTTTTTTTTTTAAATCTTGTTAAAAGTGGTCAGGTCAGGGGTCAGAATATCGGCGAGTATGAGTGAAGTCCGCCACCGTGGTGAAATGGTTAGTGTGTTTAGCTACCGTACTGGAGGTCCCGGGATCGATTCCCATGGGAGGGGGGAGTGAAAATAAATTTTAGTGATTTTACAGTATAAAATTAATTTAATATTATCCTGGGTTGGTTCCTGAAGCGCAGGAGTGATCACCTCGCCTTCATGTAAGTAAAAATCAAGATAAAGCTGCGTCAATACGATGCAGTGCCTTATGCACCATTGGGTGCGGATAAGGATTAGAAGAATAGAAGATGAATGATGAAATGCATGTATATAGAAAAGGTGAATAATGTTTGTAACTAGCTAACTAACCATCACGCCGCTTCCCCGCAGGGGTAGACAGAGATAATCGAACGCCACACCACTCTGCTTTGCAAATATTCTTCGCCTCTTCCACATTCATGCATCTCCTCATACATAAATGACGATTATTACGACTCCTAACCCGAACGCTTTCAAGTATTTGACAAACCTGATTGTGCCAGGATATTTTGTGCCATGAATGTTTGTAAAGTTGTTTATTGGCCGTTTTGTTCTCTCTGCCTACCCTGCAGACAAGCGGCATGATGTTTAGTAAATTAGTATTATTTATATTGAATCTCGCAAAATAATTGCATATGTTAAGAAAAAAATATAACAAGATTGATTTAAAAAGTCTTGCAAATTTCGATGAAAATAAATTCAAGGGGTGAAATTTTATTAAATGAAACACACCGTAGATGTAAGTATCAAAGTTTTGTAAATAGGGCATCGCTGTTACAATTTATTCTTAAATCCATGTTTTGAAGCTTTGTGTGAGGTACATATGTATTAAGCTGATCGAGTTCAAAGGTACGAAAAATAAAATCCTGGAAGCTTTCACCCTCCTTACGTCATATCCTGTCAGATCCCGTAGTTTGTCACGTACGGCGAGCTTTAAAAGTTGCGCAGACTGTGTCAATAGCTTTTTCTCGGCGCGATCTTTTGTTATTTTAAAACAACTTCCGTACGAGAACTGGTCCTTTGTTTGACGTGTTTGGCTAAACGACAATGAAATGGCGATGTTTGCTCGGGAGTGATGGAAGCGTGCTATTGAATGCGGGTGTATTAAGTAAACTTTAGTGAGCTAACTCGAGATAAAAATAATGCCAAAAATATGTCGGCTCTTGATTCACGAATTTAATCTGTTTCCAAAGATTGTTTATTATACGTTTTCGTTTGCCATACGCCAAATCAGTTATTAGGCGAATTACATTTTGATTAAAATGACTTGACGTGATTTGGAGATGTGCAACGAATGAGTGAGGAAAGAATGGTAAAACAAATGAATGAGGCGCAATTGGACGAAAAAGGAGCAGAAGAAGATGGAGAAACACTTGGGATGATCGGGTACGTCAAATACTTGAAAGCGGTCAGGCCAGGAGTCGAAATGTTAGGTGAACGTTGTATGTATGAAGAGAGGCATGAATGTGGAATAGGCGAAGAATGTCTGCAAAAACAGAGTGGTGTGGATTTCTTTTATTTCTGCCTATCCCTGTGGGGAAGCGGCGTGATAGTTAGTAAGTAAAAATGACCTTTTTAAAATGGCGATCAATATTTATCGAGTTCTAATAATATTCAAAAACGCATCGTGAGAGGAAGTGCAGTGAAATAAGTGAATCAGTATGCTATTTTTTGACATCTCAATATAGATGAAGAAGAATATAGAAATCTGGGCATTTACGGGTTTTACAACCGTCACAGGCTAGTTTAAGTGATCATATTACACATAAAATATAATGTTAAAAATAACTCCTAATTGGAGATAATCCAGATTTGTGAACAAGTATTTGGACACACTCAAAATGTTGTAGAATTAGTATGCGGTTGGAATTCCTCTATGAAGGCAACCTCACGTTAAACTTATGGGTCCGTTTCCTAACCGATAGGCTTTTATCAGCTACGTCAATAGGTCTTGGTATCGAACTAACGTAATCTCGTATAAAGCTAACCATAACAAAATCAACCCTAGTGTTATTAATAAATGGAAATGGATTGAGAACACTAGAAATTTATAATAACTATCTCATAACTTCATAATAAGTTTATTCTTTGTGATTTGGTGATGGTTACATGTTTCTGGTAAAAAATACAATATTTGTCAACTTGCAGAATAAATTACAGAAAAACATCAAGTCATCTCCATCGCAACTTATTTCATGGCTGTGTCAATAACGAGATTGATGATTATTTTATCTGTTTATTTTCTCTCTTAAACTTAAGAGATAAAATGCCAAAAAATAATGTAATGACAACCCCAAGTAACGAAACTTTTAATATAATAGGCAAAGTTTGGAGGTACTTACGGAAAATAAAAAGCAACCATAAAAACGTTACAAATAATGAATTCCTTTGTACTCGTTAATAAAATTGTACTTGTGGCTAAGAACGCAGCCAATAAATTCATTTATGTATTTTATTTTGAGATCGAGTGTTTCAACTTCCGAAATGGGGATAGGGGCAAAACTTTTAAATTTCGCTAGTTCAAGCAAAAAATAATGTCTTCAATTCATAGTCGATTCAATTTGAATACTGAGACTGGCAGGCGATACGGTATAACTCGGACATCAAAGGAATTGAAATCTTGGAGCACTTTTATAAGGCAGTCACCCAGTGAAAGGATGTTTCTGCCAGTGTCAAGTATTATTTTTATTTACAAAAAAAAATAGAAAATAATAATAACAATAAATATAAAATTTCATAGTTTAAATACGTTTAGCTTTATCATTTTAGAAATTATGACCGCAATTCTAGAATAAGGTTCAGAAAGAAGGGTGGATACTTGGGTGGGGAGTTGGATTTCTGCCCGTGTTAAGCTATTAAGAAAGTTTTTGTTTTGTTTCTGCAGTATTTGTTTGAAATTGTATATTATTTTATTTAATAATATCAAAACAAATACTGCAGTTCTTGTACAAAAATTGTTTTAATTTAATCAGAACACACATTATACTATTGTATTTATACATGTTTGCACTATATTCATATTAATAAATAAGTATGTATTTGGTTTAACGGTCAGGCGCTGTGGCGTAGTTGGGTAGACGCTCGACTGCGAAACTGGCATCGCGGGTCCGATTCCCGACAGTTGCAAAATGAATTCAAGAAAGATTTATTTTTCATTGATCTGGGTGTTTGTGATGTATTTTTCACATTTACCTTCCCTATCCTCACTATCCTACCTGCAGACAAGCATCTTAAATAGAGGCTTTGCGGGTTGTTCCTATAAAAAAATAATACGTTTTACTGATTCTTCCTGTATATTGTGGAACATGGAATTTAGTTATATTAAGTATTAATTAGCATCGCCTAATCATAAGCCATATATTTTTTAAAGATAATTTAATTTAATTTTCAAACAAACATATAACAAATTGCAATAATAATACTGTATTCAAATATGTTTGTGGTATATTAATTTTAGTAAATACATGTTACGTTTAATGCGTTTTACTGATACTTCCTGTATATCGTAGAATATGTAATTAAGTATTGTATAATCATGGTCCAAATTTTAGTAAAATTTATTACATAATTAAAACAAAACGTTTTAAATCACTAAAAATCACTTTACATTTAAAGTGATTTCAAAACGACGTTATGTTTTAATTATAAAATGGAAAATCACAAAGTTATCGCTTCAAATGTAAATTATAAAATTTATTTAGTTGGAATGCAAAGTTGTACCAGTTTTTAAAAAAAATCAGTAATTTTGTTTAATGTTTAAATTTAATTGAACATTTCAATTTAAATTTATTAAAAAAATCGTTTGAAAATACCGTCTTATCTGCATTACATAAAAAGCTGTAGTTAGAATATATTTTATTGTTAATAAACATCTAGTTTCAATTTGTCGAAAAGCAGTGCGCACTTGCCTCACCTCACCATGTAATATTAACTATTATGGATTTCGGAATACAAGATGGAGTCATTAAAGCTACCCAACAGACAAATAAGAGACTTTTTCATGTTTATTTTATTGTCATGTCGACAGAACGACATAATAAAAACGAATAATCCAAAATAAATACAGTACTTGATGTCAGAAACCCATCATAATGCTTAATGTAAAGAAAACAACAGTAAAAACATTACATGATAAGAAAAACCCCATTGAATGTTTAATGAAATCAACTTTCTTTATAGAAACGGAATATAAAAAACTAAATAAATAAAAATGTTAATGTGTTTTTTTTTTTAAATCTGAAATGTCCAAAGTTATTCACGGATTGCTTTGAAATTTGAAGAATGTTTTAATCTTTGACAGGTAAAAAACTTTTTTTAAGCAGTTCCTTTGACCGCAATGGCAGCAACATCTGTTGAATGTAACAGGAACACATGCAGTACTAAACATTACTTATAGCGTATAACGTGATTCTTGACAGTTACAGTCACTTCTGTTGCTGTTTTATAGGTTTTTAAATATTTTCATTCGTTCACAAGCATTGTGAAATTAGAACTGTGTCATTTCTATTTTATTTCTTTCTCATTTAACCAAACATAGTCACAGCAGCGACAGGCCGGAGACGGCTATTTTTAACTAATAATTTACATTCAAAAATACTAAAAGTGGTTTGAATTTTCTTTGAATAACCTTAAACCGTAGGTAAAATGAAACATCATTTAAAACAGTGTGTTTTTTAAAAGCTTGATAGGCTTCTTCGAATATCTCTGTAGCTTCTCTGAATAATTCTGTGTTTTCTCTCAAAATATAGCATCTCAAACATTTAGTAACCTAGAAACCATTCAAAAGGCTGATTTCTAACAAAAGCAGTTGCTAGAGGGTAACTTTGTACGTTTGAAAGAGGGCTAAAAAAATCAGTGAGAAATTTTAAAAGAAAAATGAAAAACAACATCGACTCCATTGAGAAGTGGGCGACTAAAACTACAATAAATTTCAAAGGATAATTGCCCAAAAAAAGTAAGAAATCTCCTCGGTACAAAAAAACTCTGGTACATTAAATATAAAAATGAGAGAGCTTATGTTAGCTTTTCTTTAAACCAAAGGTTCCCAAACGTGCCATATCCTCCACTTGTAGGCGGTGAAAGAATCTTGGTGGGCAATACTGCATTCAGGAGAACATGGTGTACGATGTGAGGAGTGGAATGGGCATCGTTTAAAAAATAATCTAAACATATGTTTTGAGTATTTTATTTTAAATTTAAAGTTTTTTTTTACGGAATATAATGCGTTTAAGGGTATATTAAAATAGTCGCTCAAACTTCTATTCCAGGTATGGGTCATAGATAAGAATCCAACGTCACAAATGCTAACTTTAAAAAATATATAAGGTAAGTGGCTATAATACTGACCTAGTTTTTGTCTTAAGCCGGTCCATATTTATAAAATATTTATTTAATATTAAAACGGCTTGATAATTTTTTTAATTTATTTTTATTTTTTAATGGGATAGTTTTATCCTTACTAAGTTAAAAAAATAATAGTCAAAAGTCAAGTGCATATATTAAAATCCACGCAATAAACAGTTAAAGGCTTTGTATTCAATACTGACCTATTCGAAATGGATTATTTCATAATACTGACTGCTGTTGCCCCTATTACTGACTATGAGTGAAAAAGACAACTCAATTCATATTTTAATATATTTTACCATATGTAAACTGGAGTAAGATATAAGTATTTGTAATGGAAATAAATGTAAAAGTAAGTACTTATGTGACAATTTATTATTTATTAAAAAAAACATATTGGTTAAACAAAATGTATTGTTAATGTATTTTTTTAAGCTCACTATAAATAAGTAATTCTGGAATGGAATAATTTCCTCTAGCATTTAGTCACACCGGTTCTGGAATTGTTTTTATGATTACTTCTTAAGTATACTATATAGTATCCTGTTTTTCTGGCACTTCCAGTTCAGGCATACCACGACCTTGATCAAAGCGGAACCATCCTTTTTGGGATTTATTACAATTCCTAAAAAATTCCCCTTCCTACTTTACAATACAGGACTCATTTTATTTTAGTTTTTACGAGGAAGATTTTTTGAAGACCCTTGGTGATTTTCAGTTTTTTTTCTTCTTTTCTGCCACTTTATCTTCTGGCACACAGAGACTGCTTAACCTTTCCTGTCCAGAGTAAAAAAAAAACAATCCGCGGGTTCCGAAGGGGGTACTGGCAATACCCCAAGTAAAATGCTAGAAATACAGGTTTTTCACAAATTCGGCTAATGTCAAAATGTTTATTATGCTATTGTTATTCTATTTTTTCCATTTAAATTTGAATTTTCTGCAATAAACAATAATTTTCAAAAAAACATAGTTGTGAAGAAGTTCTCTACGGAAATGACATTCAATTCCGCCCAATGTTTAAGCATCACTGGACACTAGGCGCTTCGGCCGGAAACGATGCAAGCGAGAGGGGGTGAGGAGAGAAAGAGAGAGAGAGAAGCATACTACTCGGTACATACTAGCGGGTTTCTAATTTGTCGTATATTATGGTGAAAAAAAAAACAAAGAATGGTAAAAAAATCAGATAGCGAGAAACAATACAAAAATGACATTACGTTGTATGAACAGTTTGGACTTGGGTTTGGGAATATCTGTCCATCTGTAGCCTGATTTGGAAGTGAACGAATTTTCTTCATTTCTACTGTTGTCTACCATATGTACGGGCTTGACGCTGTTAGAGTCAGATTCATCAAGTTCTTGGATTATATAGTTATCTGAGTCGGCGTCGGAAGCATAATCTTTATTTTCTAACCCTAAATGGAATTCATCATCACTTATATACATACATCAGTGTCCGTATAGCTCAGAAGTTGCTCAATCATATCATCTGTCAATTATTTTCCACTCATTGTTAGGGTAAAGTAAATATTAAAATTATGACAATTTAATTAGTGTAAAAAGGTAGATATTTATAAAATAAATATGAAAATGCAATTGCACCAAGAAATTTCAGTAGATAATTTAAATTAATAATAATTCTTATTAGAAACGAATAAAAACACTCTGTATTTGCCAAATAACGTTGCGTATTGAGAACACGATTCACACGCGTGCAAATTTGGGGATCTACCGCCGATGGTTAAACTGTGGAGATAGATATAGCGCTAGTAAAGAAATTGATATCCCCTTCGGAACGGGACAGTTAAACGCTGTTAGAACATTTAAGATCGTGGGATTTGGAGGTTTACAAGGAGTAACCTCATTTGGGTGTGCAACATTAGAGCATGATGGTAGTGTGCCTGATATGTATATACATATATATATATATATATATATATATATATATATATATATATATATATATATATATATATATATATATATATATATATTATATTTATATTCTACTAACCCTTATCCGCACCCGATGGTGCACTGCATCTGCACTGATGTTGTATTGACGCAGTGTTATCTCGATAGTTACTTACATGAAGGCAAGGTGATCACTCATGCGAGTATAGTGGAATCAGTTTATGTTTGATAATAAACAAAGTTTTTTTTGTTGATATTATGTTAAAAAAGAAAAAATAAATTGTATTTTAACATAAGAAAAATCACAAAAAGATGGCTCAGAACGAAACTCCTTTTCTGAAATAGTATGTGTTTATAATACTGATCTAGATTCGTTTCTATTACTGACCGCTGAAACTATTTATTATAACTATAAAACCAAGCAAAAATATATAGGTCAGAATTAGGCCCCCATAATCCAAAAACTGTATGCTATCCAAAGCACGCAAGAAATTTACGTATTTAAGAATTTTCACAAATTTATGTAAACTTTAAAAATGCTCTCGTCTTACTCATTACTGACCTATAGGTCAGTAAAGGAAACTAATGAAATTTCGGGTGAATGTAATACTGACAACTTTTATTTTATAAATGTATTGTATTAATCATATGGTTATTTCACAAATACTTTGTTTTTTGTAAATTCAATACACTAAACTAACTAACACATATAAAATATTAGTAAATATCAATCATATAAAAATAATACACCTTTAAAATAAAACTTGAAAGATTAGGCTTGTCTGTTAAGGATTTTCCGTGTGCGCGCGCTACTTGCCAGATGTCCAAACTATAACTGATATTTCAAATATGAAAAATCAAAATATTGACTGTAAAACATTGTCATCACATAACACAAGCATGGCTGCAGTGTTGGTAATATTAAAAATTAGTAATAATTGAACCAGTGTCTTATTATCTGTTGTTTCTTTGAAATAGGTCAGCAATAGGGGCTAGGTCAGTTTTATAGACACTTACCTTACTTGTTTTTTTTTCAAAAGTGTATTTTTTCATTTATTAAATCAAATAACTGAGCTTCGAAATTGTCTTATTTTCAGTCTTCGTATGTGAAATTAGGTAAACACACATGTAACATACATATAAGAAAAAACCGAGAGTCGAGTGAAGGTGAGTAAATGATGGACCGGAATGTCGAAGGACGTGTCATTTGTTACTGCAAACCAATCCACAAGATTGATACCACAGAAGGAGAAAAAAACGCGTAGATACACTTAATATTTACTAGAAATAAGTAAGTACTAAATACAAATACATTTGTCCAAAGGTATTGACGAAAATGTACGGACAAAAAATATTGACGTTGAAAAATAGGCGCCAGATTAAATAAGTTAGGGAATCTGTGTTTCAAACCGTGAAGCACAACAAAACGACCGAAGGACCGTGCGGCGCAAAACAAAAGACAAATAATACCGAGTTGAGTTAAGCGTGGAGCCTACAATATCTGGCATAATGCGGACATTCAAGATGGTATCTCACGAAATGAAGGTTTCTCGTGGCCATATTTCTCCCATGATCGCGCACTTAACCCTGGAGATGGATGCATCAAGCATCAGGCAAACATTCATGGGGTTTCCACCTGAGACAAATGACGAGACACGGAGATGATTTACAGTTTAAAGAGGGTAATAAGAGGCCCGAGCTTTTTGCGAGATGTGTGGGGTTACATATTTTACAACTTAATAAAAAAATAACAGAATAGTACCCTTTACTTTGGATCATCTGACGTCTTGCATCTTTTTATGATGATTAATTATTTACGCAACATCTTATGTCAGAAAAATCTACTTCCAAAAATATTATTCTTAGATTGTTCCACCCTTATTAACGACTTAACTTACACGTTTCCTCTAAAAGATATCTTATCAATACCATTTAAATTTTAGTTTCGTCAGATAAATAGCTAAAAATAATGTTACAACTTACAGTATTTCTTATAATTTTGCAATATACAATACATATTTTGGAATACAGTAGACATATTTATAAATACCTGATTCGTAGTTTTAATATTATGTAAGTTTTATGTAGCAAAAAAGCTCCGGTGTGGTGAGGATGTAGATATGACGTGTTAAGGTACTTACCTGAAAAAAATGAAAATATAAATTAGTTTTGCAAAATGATAATTTTCATATTCTTCCACAAAATTAATTCCAAATCAAAAAATAATATGGATTTTAAATAAGATTCACAATAAACATATTAATTAGAGTAGTTGATTCGGCAGTCACTTGGTGGTAATATCTATCCATATTATAACATAAATTTTACTTGGTAAATACTACTATTTCTAAATCATTTTCGTAATACGATGTTTGAAAATGATGCGGAATACATCGAAACACGTGTAACAATTGATTTTATGAAAAAGTGGTATTTACCAAGAGAAACTTAAAAATTATTTTTCAAATATATAAACATAAATAATTAATGGAAAACAAATTTAATTAAAAGAATTAGTTCGCATATAATATGAAAGTACTACTACTAATAAAACTATCACGCCATTTCACTGCAGGGGTGGGCAGAGAGGATGTAATGCAACACTCGTTTGTCCTAATAAAGCTTCCTTCACATTCGTACATTTAGTTATTCATGCCATCCGGTAACATAGACTTTTGACACGATCATATTTTAAATCCTGATGGATTAATTTAAGTAGTTAATCTTTACTAACAAACTAATTGAAGTGAATAAGATAAAAATTTATTTTAAAAAAGGTAAAAGCGTAATTTCGATTTAAATGGCAAATTGACATTTATAAACTTTCTGTGGTGTATCTCATAAATATAAAAATATTTATGGGCGTTATGAAATTTTTGAATTTTATTTTTTTACATAAAATTTCAGGGACCATTTATTTATTATCGGAAGATTTACTCAAATTCCCGTTAAGTCAACATTTCCCGCTCGGAAGGAGGAAACCATTAAAAATATGACCTAAAAAAATATGCCCCATAAAAATTAACTTAGGGCACAAGAGGCAGAAAGGGATGAGATCAAGGCAGTTAGTGAGAAAGTGGGGGGAAATTAATAAGAGTTCAAAAAGCTTTAGCCAATTTTGGAAATGTTCAAATATAGGGCTGAATATATTAATATTAAAATTAAACACCATGCCTTCAAAAACTTTTGCCAATTATTTTTTGCATCTTAAATGTAATCTTAAAAAACCATTGCTCAGTATTTAAGAAACTGTTATTTTTAGATTAAAGTTCTGTACTGATATTTCTTGTTGGAACTGCATTTTATATATCAAAACAACAACTTAATAGTTATTTTTTTGATATCTCAACATGGATGAAACAGGAAATGGAAGTCTGAGCATTAACAGGGCTTACGACCGTCCTATGACGTCTATATGAACCAAGCCTATGATTGTAAGTCCTGTAAATGCCAGACTTCCACATTTTTTTTATATAGTCTGCGATGTCGAAAATATAATTTAACAAAATAACTCCTGATTGGAGATTATCCAGATTTGTGAACTAGTATTCGGACACACTCAAAATATTGTAAATTAATAGGTTTTTGACAAATTATTTTATTAGAGCAGTAACCGCGTTTTGTCGTTGCCGACATCTTTAGATTGGTGGGAGGCTAGACAAAATTCAGTATCTGATATAACAAAAAAGAAATAATTGTTGATTTTTTGAAATAAGTAAAACTTTTTTGGTTTTTCAGCAGAAACACTATTGTGGTCCTATTTCTAGTATTTTTATTTTTAATTTTTACTTATTTGTTAAATTTTTACAGGGATCCATGAAGCCACTTATGTGTCTTGTCGGTGGAAATAAATTCATGTCGTTCTGAAATAATGAGTATGTATAATTCAGGAGTCGAAATAATCGGCGGGTATGTATGTTATGAGAAGATGCGTGAATGTGGAAGAGACGAATATAGTTTGGAAAGACAGGGTGGAATGGCGTTCTATTCTTTCCGCCTACAGTTAGTGTGATGATTAGTTATTTAATTATAATATGCTTTATATATATATATATATATATATATATATATATATATATATATATATATATATATATATATATATATATATATATATATATATATATTAATATACTCATTATTTCAGAAAGTATCAGGACTACATAAATGAGAAGATAAAAGTAAAATGAAATTAATCAAATTTTTCCTCTAAATAAAGGATTGCAAATTTTTATTTTTCGTTGGATTAGCAAAAATTTTCCCGATTCTGGAGTCACGTAACGCTGGAGGCAAAGTGGAATAATCTGGGATAAGTAATATTTCTCTCTTAAGTTGTTACGTAAACTTTTGTCATTTAATTAAATTTGTAAGATAAACATTTCTTGGGGGCAAAACCATGAAATATAATTTGACCTTACTCGGCTAATTGGTTCAATAAATTGTAGACATAACAGCACGTGTAAACGACACTGAAACAGAATGAATGTACGATGTATGTATATTGTACAATAGATATTTGCAAACGAAAGATGTATTAAACATGCAAATATCCAAGAGTGTTTTGCCGCAATTTTAATATGCGCATACTGGCTAGCAATACATATCACATATTATATTACTTACTAACTAACTAACTAACTAACCATCACGCCGCTTCCCCGCAGGGGTAGGCAGAGAGAATCGAACGCCACACCACTCTGTCTTTGCAAACATTTTTTGCCTCTTCTACATTCATGCATCTCCTCATACATACCCGACGATTATTACGACTCCTGACCCGGCCGCTTTCAAGTATTACTTATATTACTTATAACCCTTATCCACACCCAATGGTGCATAGGGCAATGCATCGAATTGACGCAGTGTTATCTTGATCATTACTTACATGAAGGCAAGGTGATCACTCTTGCGCATCAGGAACCAGTCCAGGGTAATATTAAATAAATATTACAATGTAAAATCACTAATATTTATTATCACCCCCCCTTGGAATCGAACCCGGGACCTCCAGCACGGTAGCTAAACACGCTGACCATTATAGCACGGAGGCGGACGAATATATTATGTATGCACTGATAATGTTTGCATTTTATGCAACAATGAACAGTTGAATACAAAACAAATTTAATTTTCTAAAACTTTTTTTTACTTTTTATTTAACTAATAAAAAAATGTTAACAGTTATAATGGCGTAAATTTTAAAACGCTGTTGATATGATTATGATGAAAACGGCGCTAGTTGAATGGTCATATTCGTTTTGTAACATTTTGAGTGTGTCCTAATATATGTTCACAAATTTGGGATTTCTCCACATAAGAGTTAATTTTACAAATACGAATGTGTATATGAAATAACCCGAGTAAATACAGGGTACCTGCCAAATAAAAGTTTTCCAAATTAAACCACAGATGGCTCCAGTGAACTCACATGTACAATGTCATGAGATTAATGATATATATAGGAGTTTAAAATTTTTGAGTGGTTGGTTGTCAATTATGGTTAGATTAGTGAATGTTGCAGTGTGTAAAGCAATCACTTTTATGATAGGTCTGATACCAGTCTATATAATAGGTCTAAAGCCCTGTAAATGTCTAGATTCCTATTTTCTTCTTTTAATATATCGAGATGTCAAAAATGTAAAAAAAATATATATAAAACCATTCGTGATAGTTACTTGTCAAACTTGATTTAGATTCATTATTTCAAGAAATAAAAATACTTTGTGTTTTGATCCACTCACATTTTTATTAACCAACTAGTTTCGGCAACAACCTGTAGCCCTCTTCAGGGTTTAATTTATGACTTATAAACCCTGAAGAGGGCAACAGGTTGTTGCCGAAACTAGTTGGTTAATAAAAATGCGAGTGGATCAAAACACAAAGTATTTTTATTTCTCGAAATGATATATCAATATGATCCACAAAGTTAATGCTTTCAATATGCAAAACATGATTAAGATTCGATTATTTTTCGCAATTAATTCACCGTCAGCATTCTTGTCTCTTTCAATTCTTGTTTTGGAACTTTCAATTCTTGTTTTGGAACTTTGGAACTTAAGCCCCCTTTAGCGGTAGTCCGTCCGACTCGGACGGTAAATATTCTCGTTGCGGATTTTAATGGAAGGCATTTAGGGAAAGGCAATGAATGGAAAGAAAACAAAGGGGTGGGTCGTCGTACAGAATGACGAAGACTAATGGAGGAACAACGAGAACACGCTGGATGGGAATTGTTGAAACTGTAGAAATTTTTGCATAATTTTCATCAGATGTTTTAATGCAAACGTTTAGTATTCAGAAGTTGTAACGAATTGAAAAAAAAAAATATTTTAATCTAAGAAAAGGATTCGAGATGACGAATACTTCAAACGCAAAAATATTTTAAAACAATGTACATATAATAATATTTCTCTTTACATTTAGTAATTTTATTCAGGCTGAAATGGAATGGAAAACCGAGGAACGCTTGGCATGATGAAGTGTGTCAAATACTTGAAAGTTGACAGGTCAAGAGTCGGAATAATCGACGGAAGATTATTTGCAAATACTGAGTGGTGTGGCGTACTATTCTCTCTGTCTACCTCCACGAAATCGGCGTGATAGTTAGTTAGTTATTTAATTTTGTTTAAAACGTTTGTATTCCGAGAATTATGCGAACGAAAAATGTAACGTGTATCACTTAAGAATGTATCGAAATCGAAATAATAAAAAAAACATTTGTCAACAAAGTATTTTCGAATGAATTTATGACATTTCAACATAGATGAAAAAGAATATGGAAGACTGGGTATTCACAGAGCTTTTCGTAGACTGGTTAAAGTGATCACTTTGAACACGTGTAACATTCAACATTCTACCATTGATTGACAACCACACTATTCATATTTTGGATGATGTTTATTTCCTTTCAATGACTTCTTTTACATGTGAGTTCTTGGCACCAACTATTGTTGAATTGAAATTTTTATTTTAGCAGAGACCTTCCTGTGACAGGCAGAAACACAACAGCTTTTTGGAAATGGAAGCGCTATTTTTCGACACTTAGCATTTTCAATGTCTTCGATCGGATAGCTGTTCAATATTATTTTTAATATTTTCGTTTTTTCACATGCATTGTGAATTTAACATATTAGAAATGTGTGCTTCATATTTTATTTCATTTTCATTTAAACAGCTAAGACACAACAACATTTAGTACAGCAAGTATATATTATAATTTATAAAAATATTTAAAAACAAATAGTGTGCAAATGTGCGTTAAAAAAATTTTTTTTACATAAATGATATTTTTCTTCTTCATTTTGGGCTAAAGAAAATTCCGTAAAAGGTGACTATAACGTGAATCACGATGAATAAATTAAATAAAACTTCCACTTATTTTGTGATTCCTGCGCCGGGGGTTGAATCCACCCTCTCAATTTAAAGGAATTATTAAAAATTCAACACCCACCCACCTGAGGCTCGAGTTACCATGACCGGAAATAAGGAAATACGTCGGGTGTTGAGAAGGGTAAAAATATGAATTTAGAAGTAACACTAAAACAGATTCAAGAATATTTAAAAAAATCAACTTTAGATATGTTGAATGCAATATATATTTTGAAAAAAGGATATAAGTACTCTACAATCATTAGAGTACAATGCTTTGACGATTCCTTATCGATATTTGGCAGCATTTATGCCTATTCATTTCTATGACAAAAGTAAGATAATCTCTTCTTTCTTCATATTGTACTAAAAATATCAATAACTGAAAAAGAAAAGATAATATTTTCAATTATAAAACAATAATCAATTATTTTAGACTTTCTTGGGATCTTATTTTAAAAATATACAAATATACGAAAAAAATATGTGGGAAGAGAGTGGCGGAATAAATAATTGAGAGTTGTTCGTCATGGGAAGGGTTGGTAGAGAAGTGGGGTCGGTAATGACCGGACATAAATCTCTTACAGTTTTGCAACTGTTGACTGATGTCACCTCTAGGAAAGTGTAATAGAGTCTTTTTAGGAAAGTGTAATAGATTAATGTTTTTTTTATGATAAGCTAAATTTTATTCTGACCTATCATGATCAATAACCTATCAAGTGGTATTTTAACACCATTGGCCTATTTAAAAAAAAATCACGCTTTTTTAATAGCAAATACTACTAAAAAAATCATGTTTTTCAAATGCATATAAGTACTAGTAAAATAATCATGTTTTTTAAATGCACAAACTACTGGTTTTGCGACTTGTTGGTACGTCGAAGATACATATTTCATATAATATTATCGTTATATCAAAACACCATTAAAAGTTCTACAATTTTTTATGTTGTTTTTTTTATAGTTGTTTCGCTTTCCAAGGGCATTATCACACTAACAGTGTTTAACAACATCCTCGGAAGGCGAAACAGATATCACAAAAACGGTAGAATCATGAATTTCGGTTTTTTAATGGTAATGTATATTTTTGTAGAATTTTACAAAGTTAACCCCAGTGATAAAACATTTACAACATTTTGAGTGTGTCCAAATACTTATTCACAAATCTGGAATCTCCAACTACAAAAGTTATTTTTCATATTATTTTTTGACATCTCATCAAAGATGAGGAAGAAAAAGTCGGATCACTTAAACCAGCCTATGACAGTCGTCAGCCCCGAAAATGCCTAGACTTCCATATTCCCTTCATCTTTGATGAGATGTCAAATGATAAAATATTTATTTATTTATTTTTCATTAAAAGAGAAAAAAATGTGTTTCTATTATTAACACAAATATTTCAATTTCATACTATTTCTGTGAGCCAAAGCGGCTCATTTATTGGAAATAGGTATCAAATTGTGGTAGAGTGGGTTCGAACCGAGAAACTCTGACTTGAGAGTCCGCGACACTAACCATAGGACCACAGTCCGACACAATTTGATTACAACTTAATTTTTAAAGCACCATGAAAACGAGCTGAAATGATCGTGAACGAATTCTCTACAATCATTTTAGACAGTGACAACGTATCCCTAAAGCAACACCGAAAGTCCATCTGGCGATAATTTGTTTGCATGTAGGTATATCTATTTCAACATTTCCTTCCGCAACTTCTACATGGATTTCCACTATGTGCGTACAGTTCGTGGAGAGTTCACGAACCTAATTATTTATGGTCTTCGCTTGGGGGCACGAAATATTTGTGGGAAAAATCCGCGTCGATTTCGACCCATTAAATAAATTTCGCCATAAATATGAAAATAATACGCTTGTTTAAGACCATTTTTTGAATTTATGGTATAAATGTAAACCATACTATATCTACATCTATCCAAAGATAAAGAATACTATGGAAGTCTGGGTTACGACAGGGCTTACGACCTGTCATATGCTGGTTTTAAGTGATCACTTTTCCGCGTGTAATATTCACCATTCTTAATCATATGTAGAAACCTATGATTGATAACAGTAATTTGATAGTCAATGTTACACGTGTAAAAGGTCATCACTTAATCCAGCCTTGACAGGCAGTAGGCCCTGTAAATACCCAGACTTCCATAGAAAAATAACTCTTAAGTGGAGAAACCCAGATTTGTAAACAAGGAATTGAACACACTCAAAGTGTTGTAAAACAGACTAGTTTCGAGAACAAAAGATGTTCTCAGCAATAGGTGACAGCACACAAACTAAATAAATAATTTATTTGACCATAAATACATATTAATTTTATAGGAACTATGTTGAATATAGATTTTTATTAAATAAATTTCTTGATACTAATCTATTTATTTAACTATATAGGTATTTGAAAGAAATGTATTTTTTATTATATTTATACGTAGGAAAATTTTCTGCGATTATTTCGTAAAAATAACTAAAAGGTCAAGTACTTAGTTAAGAAATGTCACAGCTGTTAAGATAATAAACCATTCTCGTTATCAGCATTCTCTAACTTAGCAAAAGATCTCGTAAAATTGAACAAAAGTTAAATCCATTCATTCACTTTGCGACTAACGAGAAAAAAAGATTAACTTGTTTTTACAATTTTGCGGTCATTCCAGATGTTGGACACATTAAAATAATTGCCACTTACAATTTTGTTAATCCAGTAAATCCATGACAGCCAAGAGTAATAAATTATTCGGGGAGAAAAATAAAAGTCCTCTGATACATCTTCTGTCATCCACATAAGAGTATGTTTTTATAAACACCCGACAAAGGAAATATAAGATATTCTTCAAGTGACAAGGCAGAGGGCGTTGTGACACAAATGGGTCAGGACATTAATGGATTTATCAAATTGATGAGGGTCCATTTTGTTATGGCTCCAGATTCTTAAAAAAATAAAAATAAAATATCATAATTTTAACAAAAAACAAACAAATAACTTCGTCTAACGTTCTTCACAAAAATATGAAAATATAACTATATAAGTAAAATATACATTCACAACATTTTGAGTGTGTCCAAATACTTTTTCACAAATCAGGATTTTCCAGTTAAGAGTTATTTTTATATCTTGCATCTCAACATAAATGAAGAGGAATATGGAAAAGTATTAATAATATTATACGTTATTTTTGACATATAGATGAAGAATATGGAAGTCTGGACATTTACAGGGCTTACGACCGTCATATTCTGGTTTGAGTGATTACTTTACACACGTGTAACATTCACCATTCACAAAACACAGTATGCAAAAGTTCACTAGAGACATCTATTAAGCTTTTATTAAGCAGAACCTCTTTCATTTGTTTGTGAGGTCCGAATCCTGGACTATATTCACATACTTGAGAAACGCTAGAAAACATCATTTTATTTTTTTTTATTTCAGCTTGTAATTTGGACAGTTATTTTTTTTACAACATTTTGAGTGCTTCCAAATACTTGCTCACAAATCTGGATTACCTCCAATAAGAAGTTATTTTTTACATTATTTTTGACATCTCAACACAGATGAAGAATATGGAGTCTGGGCATTTACGCGTATTTAATATGTATTCGAGTCTGTTCGTGGTAAGATAAACTAGTCTTATATTGAAGAAATAACTAAAGTGAGCAGTCACGAAGTTAAACCCGTCTATCACCATGTTAAATTGTCATTTAATTTAAACCTTCCAAGTGAAGGGTAATAATAGGCTGTTATGTCACTCGAGGTGACATGATGTGATCATATTACTGAGCATATTAATGCTCTGATACTTAAGATAGCTGCAGTACAAAATTGTTCAATGTGCACTTGCTTCAGGAGAATACATATCGCTCACTCCTTTCAAGAACGTCATAAATAAAAAAACTTGAATTTTCAGGAGAACGTTTTTAAAGTTTAAAAATATAACACAATGTATTAAAAATAAATATTAAGCCACTTATTGAACTTTTTAGGTAAAACCTGAATGTTTTTCTCCATTTGAAAAATATTTAGTATTTAAAAAAAAAATAAACAATATGTTTTCGTCAAAATGCAAAAACAAAATTTTCTACCCTGTAGCGGGTAAATGTTAAGTTAAAAATATGCCTGGAAACCAGTTTCGCTAAGTTAACTTAGCGAAACTGGTTTCCATTATATAGATTTCATGCTCTTTTTTTTTTAAATATTAGTTACTAGTTATCTATTACTTTAGTCTTTTAGTCATTGTTTGTGTTCGTCTTAAATTGTATTTTGTTTTTTTATTTTTGGAAACATTGTTATTTATTTTATTTTTTTGTTGTTTTCTTATTGTTTTTATTATATTAAAAGTAAAAGAGGTAATGAGGGGATCCCGAGGGGTGGGGACGAAGTGTCGGCCTCTGTCCGGACATCCTCCTCCCCCCTCATTAATTGAATAGAGCATTATTTATTTCTTCAGAAATATTTTGAAGATTTTCCTCTATGTGCAGCTGACAGAGAGTCCCTCAGGACTCTATAACTGCTGCGGGTGGATGGTGGGCTCAGATTCAAAAAAAAAAAGATTTTATGCTCATGGGTAGGTACAAAGTGACTAAAATTTACTACAAAAAAACGACAGGGAGTAAAGCCAAAATCTCTTTTTTATGATCTTTTTGTAACAAGGTCAAATTCTAACAGGATTTGTGAATACAGCCCTATAGACGTTATGATCTGGGTAGCTACATAAAGAGATTCTACAAAATATGTGAATGTATCACCCATTTAAATAAATATTAAGGTTTGGTATGGAAAATGTTTTGCAAATTAAAACAGAAAACAAACCCTGTTCTACACGCGAGACAAATTTCAATGGGTATAAATTTATTCTAATTTACAAATGAAAGAAACAATAGCGCCAAAAATACCATTAGCCATAAATGATATTCGTGTTGCCAAAAATAACAAAATATTGAATACTAAACATGACAGCCGGACAGCGACTGACGGGCTGACTCATCAAAGTATTACACAGAATATTTTGTCAGCGAAATTAGCCTTTGTACAGATTTATACGAGTTTCACACGTGTTATGTGTGTGAAGTTTAATGTGCTCCCATTTTTTACTGATTTGAAATTTCTGTAATACGTACGTGACATGTGTCATTTTAAAACACAATCTTTCAACGTGGATGAAACATTTTTAAATTTCGGTTCTGAGACCAGTTTCCGTTTTATATTGTTACCTAAATGTAACAGGGTTTAATAATATGATACATATGTATATCGGTGTGAGAAGAAGTAAAAACCACAGACGTACTAGTGAATATATCAAATCTATTAACATGTAAAAAACGTACATTGTAAGGTAACATGAAAACAGTGTTGAATAAATTTACCAAAACCAATTTTTATTATCGCCGCCTCCGTAGTGTAGTGGTTAGCGCGCTAGGCTACCATGCTATAGTGATTTTTCAGTCTTATATTTATGTAATATCTTGTACCTTGTATTGGTACCTGAAGCGCAAGGCTGACCACCTTTCCTTCATGTACGTGTTTAAATATCAATATAATACTGCTTTTATACGATGCAGTGCCCTATGCACCATTGGGAGCGGATAAGTGTAAGAAAAAGAATTAATATTATTGTTGAGACTTTCATTGTGCTTTGAATAGTAACGGAAGATTTTGAAAATTTGACAATAAAGAAAAAAAACTTAAGTGTGGTAAATTGGAACAGGAATGTAGGAAAATAGGACAGAGTGGAAGGGAATGTGATGTGAGTAAATTCTCACAGGAGTAACAAAGCAAACTATTCACTGGTCGCATTCGTTTGAATTCCAATGGCCATGAAAGGCCTACTATTAAGGTTCATCTTTCACATTTTTTCAAGATCTAATAAATCCTGCCACTTTTCAGCGGATCACGTACGCGTTTCGCCTGCAAAATATTGTATTAATATAAGACTAGAATAACTGAATAAAGAGGTTTTCTGTTCGGTATAGCAAGTTTTACTTCTGTCACTAACAAACATAGAGCTAGTGATCTTGCTTGGTCTTGAAAATAGTACCCCTAATGCTGTTAAGAAACATATCTATTCAAATACAAAATACAGCCGCTATCAAAATTTATGTCACTTTATTATATTAGAATTTATGTAAACTGTAAAAAAAATACATTTTACCTTAATTATTCTTGACAATAGTTTGGTAATTTATTTTCTTTTATTTATTCAAGCTTTTTATACGTGACCAAATTAAAAAAAAATACGAATAACATTACTACCTTCATATATCAACCATTGAAAAGCTTTAGAAAAGTAAAGCTCTTTATCTGTTATCATCTGCTGCTATAGATTAAAAATCAATCGTTAAACGAGATTCAAAAATACAGGCATAAGTATGTATATTGCCAACGTAATAATGTGAAACATACTTGTTTGTTTTTGTTGTTCATAATATCAGGACTGAAAAATACTAACTAAAAAAAGTTTCTAACTAACCATCACGCCTCTTTTCCGCGAGGGTAGGCAGAGAGAATAGAATGCCACACCAATCTGTCTTTTCTAACAATCTTCGCTTCTTCTACATTCATGCATCTCCTCCTGACACTTTTGACCTGACCTTCATATATTTCAAATGCTTGCCAAGTTCTCCTCAGTCTTTATCTGCTTCTATTACCAACCATATTTGCCTCATCAATTTGTTGTACTATTATTTCTTAACTAATTCGATTCACATGCCCAAACCATCTCAGCACACCTTTCTTAATTTTATCGACGTTTTAATTTTTACAATTCCAGGAGTACATACATTATAAGAGTAATAAATAATTAGGATTATAATAGGATTATAAAATAAACGATAGAAAATCTATTAACAGGTATAAAAATATATTGGCAAACGTAATTCAAGGTTCAGTTACTCCTACAAAATCATAAGGTAATAACTACCAGTAGTAGCCGTCAAAATTGTCTGTAAAAACAATGGAAGGCTAAGACTATTATGATACTTTTAATTTTTGGTATAATTAATATTTTACGCAAAAATGGCGGGGTCACATGGCAAAATTATAAACATCAAAACAATTCTAGCCCTGTGTTTTCGATATAAAAAGACACTGTTACGATTCTCAAAGGACAAAACGGACACTTAAGATATAGAAAAGGACGTCTCAAGATATGAAAACGCCATCAAATCTAGAATATTTCATATAGTAAAAAAGTACTTTATTGCCTACATAAAAATGTTTACTGCGCTGTAATGTACGCATATAATATTGGTTACTATACTCCATAAAATTCGTATACAAAGATGTACATTATTTTCAGAAAAATGTAATTCAATATGTCTTGAAAAATGAAGTCATGAAGTTTTATATTAAGCAATTGTATCAAGCACTTACAAACATTACTTTCAAGGAATTCATTAGCTAAATATTTGTTTAATATTTCTAAGATCTGGCACCTTAAATGCAGTGCTGATCGAATTGCCTACATGACGTTAAATACTAAGTTAAAACTGCATATATTTGATACAGTGCCTTGTGCACCTTTGCGTGCGAATAACGGTAGATAAATATTTATGTTGTGTACTGACATTTCTTGGTGGAACTTCATTGTATTATCAAAAATAACAACTATATAATTTTTTTCACATATCGCTCACTCCTTTCAAGAACGACATAAATCAAAAAACTTGATTTTTCAGGAGAACGTTTTTAAAGTTTAAAAATATAACACAATGTATTAAAAATAAATATGAAGCCACTTACTGAACTATTTACTGTGCAACAGATCTTTTTAGGTAAAACCTGAAGGTTTTTTCTCCATTTGAAAAATATTTAGTATATTTAAAAAAATAATTAAACAATACCTTTTCTTCAAAATGCAAAAACAATACTTTCTGCCCTGTAGCGGGTAAATATTAAGTAAAAAATATGCCTCTTTTGCTGGGATATAGTGCATTTTCTGGGCATTCCGAAACCATGCTCAACTGAAAATTGTCGATTTTTGATTTATGACGTTCTTGAAAGGAGTGAGCGATATATTTCAGGGCACACAGAACTTCACCATACTAATGTGCGGAAGAAGGGGTTTTCAACCATTTACCCATATAGTATTTTAATTTATATAAAAAATCCATCCTTAATTAAAATTATTCTAAATCATACTTAAAACCTTTACCGTAATTTATATGTACCTTATTATATTTCAATTAATTTTGTCAGAAAAAAATTACACAAAATCATGGTTCTCAACTCCAGCCATGTTGAGTATATAACAAAATTTTGTGTAGCCTCCCACCAGTCTGATGAAGTCGGTAACTATAAAACCCGGTCACTGGACAGATAAAATATATGCGGAAAAAACTATTTAGTTCTTTATTTTATTTGTAATAAAATATATGATGTATGTAATAACTTAAAACAAATGAAAAACAATAATATTTTATGTGAAATATAAAATGGAAAATCACATTTTATGCTACAAGTACAAAGATATAGATTGTGTTAAAAATTAACACTAAGTGTGGATTTTTAACACGCTTTTTTCGGTTAAACGATATTATAAGATTAGGGGTGTAGAAAATGTACGGCGGGATTGCATGTGAAACGTTATATCAACAGGAATGAGAAATGTTATAAAGCAGACTGCTATCCGTAACGTGCTGACGCTACTGTCACTAAGTGACACCTGACATTCAAATAGAAATATAAATTGAATTGCGAATTGCGCCTGCTAGTTTGGTTCGTTGTTAAAATATGAATAATATAGTCGCCTATAATGGAGATTATTCGAACCATTTATTTTATTTTATTTTAATTTATGTTTTTCTTGAAATATGAACAAATAATCATTGCGTGTATGGTTGTCAATTATTTTACTTTTTTAAGGCTGTGCTCGTTAATGACGTACAAAACTTTTTTTTTCGTGTATCGTCGCAGAATCTGGCAAATTATTTTATGAAATAATTAACAAAATATCGTACATACATAGTTTTTACATGTTTTTACAAAATGTGTACCACACTATTGAAAAAAAAATGGAAACCGAATTATTAATGTTATGAGTTTGTCCAAATCATTCTTCAAGAATACAAATATCATTTGTATTTGTATACTTACAAATTATTTTCAACATATTTTAAAGATGACTCATAGCGACGATGCTATTTATAGAAAAATAAAAAAAAACCTCATTGATTGATTCGGCAGTCAATTTGTAGTAATATCTATCCATTTTTAATTTAAGATGTACTTTAAATTTAGACTATGCTTCACATAAGGTGTTTGAAAGTGATGCGGATTGCATCGAAACACGTGTCACAATAGATTTTAAGAAATAGCAGTAATTACCAAGTAAAACATAAATAAAAAATTAATCAATAATGACTATAATTAAAATGTAACTTTATTTTAAAATCAGTTTAAATATTTTATTATAACTTATTTATAATGTCTACCGGTTTCGAAGATAACCGCTTCTTTATCACGACGGATTAATACAATTTTTTTTTTTTAGTATAAATCAGTCTTGGTAAAGAAGCGGTTGGCTTCGAAACCAGTAGACATTATAATTAAGTTAAAGTAAAATATTTATAGTGATTTTCAAACAAAGTTACATTTTAATTATAAAATGGAAAATCATAAAATTAGAGCTTTAAATATAAATCATATGAATAATGACTAATTTGTAAAGTAAAATCTACATCAATAATAAGAGGACCAAAGTGCAACGGATATATTTCTGGAATTGTTTTAACATTAACCAAGTTCGTTAAACCTATTGAAGCTATAAGCTAAGTCAAAAGTAGGAATCAGTTATTGATTTATGTTGAAGTCGAGATGAATATGAATGAGTTTCTTGTAAGATGAATTAAGATTCCTTCAATTTAGTAAAAGTTAAGTTAGTTAAAGATGTAAGAAAGGTTTAAAATACGCACATTATTTACATTTCACAATAAACTGCGAGATCGCGTGTCAAAACAAACTTAAGTCAATATTTCAACATAAGGCGAACTGTATGCAGTTAAAGCGCTCGTGAGTATATTAATTAGGAATGCTTCGAGAAATTGTTGCATTCAGCTTTGCACAATTCTATCTAAACATGAAGTACCTAATCGTAGAATAAAAATAATAATGAAATCAAAGTAAAATAAAAACAAAGTGACATTTTTGATGGCGAATTACACGTCTCTCATAAACATATATTCTTCCTACCCTAATGTAAGAAAGTGAAGCATGGAGTTGGCAATAGAAGGATGAAAGTAGAATGAATGCAGTCGAAATGCGATCTCTCAGACGAATGTGCGACAAAACGATATATATATATATATATATATATATATATATATATATATATATATATATATATATATATATATATATATACACATATATATATATATATATATATATATATATATATATATATATATATATATATATATATATATATATATATATATATATATATATATATATATATATATATATATATATATATATATATATATATATATATATATATATATATATATATATATATATATATATATATATATACATATATATATACATATATATATATATATATATATATATATATATATATATATATATATATATATATATATATATATATATATATATATATATATATATATATATATATATATATATATATATATATATATATATATATATATATATATATATATATATATATATATATATATATATATAGTTATATATATATATGATAGATGTTCGAATGGTGAAATAAGGAAGGAATGCAAAGCTGAGATAAGCACTATAGGTAAAATTAGGAAATGCGTGTTGAGATGGTTTGAACACGTGGAACGAATGAGTGAGGAAAGAACGGTAAAACAAATTTGCAAGGCGAATTTAGTTGGAAAAATTGTTACTATATGATTATTTATTGATCCCACGTGGACAGGGGAAACAAAATATCATATTTGGATGAAACCAGTAATAATTGAAAGCCGGATGTTGAATATTAGGAAACCCTTCCCCCCCTCTGATGGTGCTTCTTGGCACTCACGAAACGGAAGCTGCCGTCATACTAAAGTGTCCCTGTAGAGAAATGTACCTACGTAATAGAGTTCACGTGCAATGAGACAGAATACACGTGTAATGAGTTCCATTGTGTTATGTGACTAACAAGTATCTAGCCGTCACGTCATTATAGGCGGATTTACATTGGGTCAGTTACTTAATGTAAATCTAGCCTTATGTTATATGTAGGGGTATGTAGAGAGAATAGAATACCAAATTAGAATAACAAACCACTGTTCAATAAAACCGCCCTTAAATCCTCGGATCAGTTTTAATGTTTAAGTTAGTATCGCCCTAATTATTTGAATATAAGAGGAGAGGAATCCACATGCGGTGACATAAATACTATTATAGATATTTAGAGAACTGTTAGTCCGATAGGAGAATGCTTTCTTATAATGTAACCCATAGATATGAAAGTAAATCTATAGTTGAATCAAATTTGTGTTAAAAAATGATAGAAGATACTTTATTAAAATTAAACACTTGAATATACCACTTTAATGAGTTTTATTTTTTTTACGACTAGTTTCGAAAAAACAGATGTTTTCATCTTCTGGTACAAATTAAAACTAAATAAAATAAAATCATTAAAGTGGTATATTCAAGTGCTTATTAATAGATTTATATTATCTACTGACACTTCGTGATGGAATTGCATTTTTAATATATTATTAGATTAAAACCAATATTTTTAGCTTTTCCACTTTATTTTTATTTGACCAGCGACCGGGTTTCGTCGTTACCGACATCATCAGACTGGTCATCAGACTGGTCATCAGACCAGTCTGATGATGTCGGTAACGACGAAACCCGGTCGCTGGTCAAATAAAAATAAAGTGGAAAAGCTAAAAATATTGGTTTTAATCTAATAATATATTCAAGTGCTTAATTTTAATAAAATAATCATGTCATTCCACAAATTTAATGCCGAATCAATAAATAATATAGAAGATACTATTGTAAAAGTACGAGTACAATTAAAACAACAGTTGAATTAAATTGTTTGTAACGGATGTATTGCGATATCGTCATGAATTTTATAGTACATAATTACTGTATTTATTAATTTATTATTTCATAGATAAATACATTTTTTTGCTACATGTATTACGGCTATTTAGGCATGGCCTGTGTTGAGCCGAAATACTTACATGTTAATATAATTTTTTATTTTTATTATTTGTTTTTTTTCTTTAATTATTAGATTTTATACCTTACATACAATACATACAATAAGAATTTACAGTATAAAGGTTTTACAATAAAATAATTACACCTGGGCTTTAATTAAATCACTTTCTACCTTGTCCCTTCCAACGAGAAGCAACCATCGACGGACAATGTTCTTAAAGATATGATCAGTATTGTATACAAAATACAAAATAACTATTTGAAAAAATATATTCTACATACATTATGTATATAAACAAAAACGTGAATGTTAGTTTGTCAAAATATAAAAAAATTACAAATGTTATTCACCGATTGCGTTGAAGTACATACACGCATGCGATAGGTAAAAACGTGTTTATTTGAAAAACAGCAACATACGCAATATAAAACATTGCTTATGAAAGTTTTTTTTAACAGCTGGGAAAATATTGTATACTCACAAGCTTGGTGATATTTAACATAATAAGAAATGTGTGCTGTCTCTGTTTTTTTTTCATTTAACCAGACTGAACCACAGAAACGCGTGGGTGGGTATAGCAAGTGAGTAAAATAAAGTACAGAAATTTGCAGTTATATGTATAAAAGGCTACAAAAGTGCAAAAAATATTTATCACTTAAATTGGAAACTGAAACTCGGGATGCTAAGGGTGGCATCTGTGGACAAAATACAAACAAAAACGTTATTTAACAAGCCTCCCACTTTAATTAAAATCCTCCTTTGGCGTTTCCGGACTTCGCTTCCATAAAGTGAGTAATAGTTTCCAAGGTTTTTTTAATACATTTTTTTATTTACTGTTTAAACCTACTACCCACATAACGTTTCTTTCGGAAACTTACTTACGTTTCTTTCGGAAACTTATTTACAAAATACTTCAATTTCATACTATTTACGTGAGCCTAAGCGGCTCATTATTAGACATAGGTATGGTAGAGTGGGTTCGCACCGAGAAACTCTGACTCAAGAGTCGGCGACACTAACCACGGGACCACAACCTGATACAATTGACAATCACACTATAAAAATTTGAGAAGTTAAACTATTGATCATTTTACCATGGAAATGTTCGGTTTCAAACTACCATCATTTTATCATGGAAATGTTTGACTTTGAACTATCGATCATTTTACTATGGAAAATATTCGATTTAAACCATCGATCGTTTTACCATGGAAATGTACGATTTTGAATTATCGATCACTTTATAAAGGAATTTGAACTATCAAACATTTTACTATGGAAATGTTCCATTTTGTTTGTCCAATTTACGAGGCGAACGTAAGTGGAAAAAAGAGCAGAGGAAGACTGAGGAAAACCTGGCACAATCAGGTATGTCAAATACTTGAAAGCGGCCGGGTCAGGAGTCGTAATAATCGTCGGGTATGTATGAGGAGATGCATGAATGTAGAAGAGGCGAAGAATGTTTCCAAAGACAGAGTGGTGTGGAGTTCGATTCTCTCTGCCTACCCCTGCGGAGAAGCGGCGTGATAGTTAGTTAGTTTTATGTTCGATTTTGAATTATCGATCATTTTATAAAGGAATTTAAACTATCAAACATTTTACTATGGAAATGTTCCATTTTGTTTGTATATGTACTTTTTAAAACTAACGAATAGTTTTGAGAATACCAACCATGATACCAAAATGATGGGTGAAGTACCCAAAACAGGGTAGTGGGCAAGAGCCCACGAAACTGATCGACTTGTGATTGTCGACATCAACCGAGTCACATCAGTGGTACGTGGCTGGCGTTTGATTAATTACTCACGCACGGAATAACAAGAGTCGAGAGGGTGAAGGACTGTGTCAAGTTCCCGACTCACCCTTCACTGTAATACGAATCAGCTGCTGCGTTGGCTGGAATATGCAAAGTGCTCAGCCGTGAAAAGGTAATCATCGACTTACACGGGCAACTAAATGAGAGATTTAGTTTACTGTAAGATTTTGTACTAGTTACGTTAGGAGGATTTTCTATGATAGCCTGCGGGTAGTTTGTATCAGTTCTAATATACATACAATAAGTCAATAATAACAACTTGTGGTAATATCCTTGCATTTTAAACTCAAGAATTTGAGTTTTACTTTAATTAAAAATGCAATAAAAATTAAATTTTAACCCTATTTAAGAACTTCCAAGAATTTGAGTAGTGTGGTTGTCAATCATGGGTAGAATTTGAATGATTTTCCACAATATCACGACTTGCGTGGATGAAAATCTGCACATCAAGCATATATTTATCCTTCTACAATATTTGTAATAATAACTAACTAATCATCACGTCGCATCCCCGCAGGGGTAGGCAGAGAGAATAGAACCCCACATCTCTCTGTATTTACAAACATTCTTCTCCTCTTCCACAGTCGGGCATCTCTTTATACATACCCGCTGATTATATCGACTCCTTACCTGACCGCTTTCAAGTATTTGACATTCCTGATCATGTCAAGTTATTCTCGCTCTTCCTCTGTTCCTTTTTCCAACTACATATGTACAAATATTACACATGTGTAAATAATAGTTTATATTAGTTGTAATTTAAGCTAACTTAAGAAATATACACATATTTTTTTTTTAATATATAAATTTGCTTTACCGTTCTTTCCTCTCTTATTCGTTCCACATATTCATACCTTCCCAACACACCTTTCTTAATTTTTATCAATAATGCTAATCTCAGCTTTGCATTATTTTCTTCATTCGAACATCTATCATACATCATTTTGCTGCACATCCGCCTGGGGGATCGCATTTTGACTGCATTTGTCTACTTTTCTATAATAATAGTTATTGCTATATGATATTAAATTATTTTCCTGTTTCTTTTTCGTTTAGACCTATTGTGTCTATTACGGGTCTTATAACTGTTTTGATATAATCTCTAACAAAATACAGGTACCATTTATCATGATATTTTCGATCACCTAAAAACGTTGACCTCTTTTCTTTGCTTCTGGTTTTGCTTTGCATTTTTGTACTCCGAGTACCGTGAGTAATGTAATTAATCGATGCTAGATATTTTATTTCGAATATTTTCCTGTCTAATTTTATTACAGGAAAAGATTAAAAGATATTATGGTACACACGATTTCTTTTGTATTATATGTATACTCGTAAAAAAAACTACCTCTTTTTTACAAAATAATCCCTTTGAATATCGGATTTTTTTCTTTCTTACTGATCTCAGTCTTCTTTGTAATCTCAGCATAGATGTAGAAGAATATAGAATTCCTGGCATTTACAGGGCTTACTACCGTCATAGGCTGGTTTAAGTGATCACTTTACACACGTGTTACATTTCACAAATTCTACCCATGATTGACAACCACACTACTCAAATTCTTGGAAGTTTTGACCCCTCCAAATGTGTCGAGCATTTTGGATCCCATGGATTGTAAGCAAACGCGTTTGCATAAAACACCGAAGGGGCGGAAAGTTACAATACACTCCACAAATATTGTGGTTTTAACCATCTATATAGCTCAGGACGACGAGGTACTCGTGTGTACATATAGACAACAAACTAATAAGCTTAAGGTTGCTGGAAGCACTCGATCTTTAGACATATAGATAAGACTATGAAAAATAAGAGAAGGAAAATATAGCAGATCCACTCTCTTTCTCCCTCGGCTAGTCACACTTGAGGCGGCTTAAGCCGACTTTTGAGTATTTTAATTTATTTAGAGCTCTACTTAAATTTGTTATATGTACCTATGTATTATTGTACTGCCTTTTTTCATTAATATTAACAGGTATTGTGCGGTTGATTGCGATGATTTTAATGTAGAGAACAAAACAAACAGGTAGTTATTTTTTAGTATAGTTTATTTTTTAATCAATTGATTCGGCAGTAACTTTGTAGTAAAATCTATCCATTTTTATTTTCAGTTTTAGTCAAGTAAATACCACTATTTCTTAAAAACTGTTTTTCGTGTTTCGATCCATTGCGCATCATTTTCAAATGTGAAGCTAATTCTAAACGCAAAATTGACGCGTAAAAATAAAAATATTTTAAATAAAACCTTTCTCTATTCATCCGATTCGTGTAATAAAAATGTAAAAATCGGAAAAACAAGTGGAAAAGAATCGGAAATATAAATCGTCGTTCTAATACAATGCCATCGCAAGTTTTCGCGAATTTTATTCGTCCGAATCCGCAATTGAACATACAGATCCTAAGTGTCAATTAGTAAGTACGGACAATAATTGACGTAATTTGTCGCGCGAAGGCCAATTAGGATACTTCGATTGTATGTTTTTTCGTATGTGATTTGTATGTTTAATCGCGGAGTAAAATTGAACGAAGTAAACGAGTAAAATTCGTGAGAACTTGCGATCGTCGCGTAATCGCGTTGTATTAAAACGACACCTAACACCAACGGCATCAAAATTGCAATAAAGGCAAGACCGCTTGAACTAAGACTGTCAAATTATTAAGATAACGCGATATTTGATCAGGAAGGACAAACGAAGTCGCACGTCGTTGTTCGGCCCAAAAGGTTTTCTGAACGGTACCAAATTCTCAACTTGCACTGTGTGCTTAGCGGTTTCCTTTGAGCCGCATTTGGTCGGTGATTGAGTTTAATGGACTTTATTAACCCTCTGAGAACCCTGGCATTACACCAATAAACCAAACAACTACTTGTCGCCATAATCGTATGAAGTTTGGTTAAATATTAAAGCAAAGGATCAAATGAGGCAATTCAAAAGCAATTAATACCAATTGACTAATTCAATATTGTGATTGACAGCTGACAGAATAATCTGTTTAATACAAAGTGAATTGAATGAGGCTCTTATGTACGGAAAATAATTGACGCCATCAAAAGCATAACATAATACGTAGGCAATACCGTCACATCTCCGTTGCATCTATCCAAAAATATAAATAGATGCATTTTATTATTATTGTTTTTTTTGACATTTCATCAAAGATGAAGAAGAATATGGAAGTCTTGGCATTTACATTCATCAATTCTATCCATTATTGACAGCCAAAGTACTCAAATTCTTTTAAGTTCTAAATATATGAACCAATTTTGAACTATTGTTCTTGAATCACTAGAACTTCACTATAGACATCTGTTGGTGAGATGTCAAAAAATAATATGAGAATAACTCCTGTAATTGGAGATAATCCAGATTTTGTGAAGAAGTATTTGGACACACTCAAAATGTTGTAAATAAATAGAAGCATTCATTTATTACTTGCTTTAGAAGAAAATAGTATTACATCAACGCAGCATTTTTCAATAGTGAATTATGCGAAGATAAGGTGATTAGTAGTATGATTCAGTTCTCAGCCTCTGAGATGATATATGTGGATAAAAAACCTTTTATTTAACTAGCGCTACCATTTGTCCCAATACATCAGGACATCAAAGTTATCAATCCGATGAGCTAGAAAATAGTACGATATAAAAAAAGTGTTGGTAATGTTACTGAGAATTTTGAAAACCGAGTACCTAGTTGAATTTTTTTGCTCATTACAGGCTTCTTTAGTTTCATAATGATAAGCATATTAAAAATATAATTAATAATCGTTCTTACCATTTTTTTTAAAGTATCGGTTATTGATAATACTAATAATAATCCCTTACCGCACCCCAATGGTAGTGCCATAGGGCACTGCCCTCCACTTCAGGTACCAGTCCAGTGTAATATTGAATAAATATTAGAGTGAAAAAATCACTTATATTTATTAAACCCCCCTGGGAATCGAACCCGGGACCTCCAGAACGGTAGGCGAGCATGCTGACCATTACACTACGGAGGCGGACAGAAATAATACTATGTTATCATTAAATTACAGTCAATAAAATTATTACATTTTGACATCTCAATAATAATGAAGAATAACATGGGGTCTGGGTATTTAAAGGGCTTACGACCTATCATAAGCTGGTTATATGATCATTTTATACAAGTGCATCATTCATCATTCTACCCATGTCTGACAACCACACTACTCAACTTTTTGTATACCAATCAAATTGTTGTGTGAATTATGTAAAAATAACTCCTAAGTAGTGTAAACCCAGAAATGTGAACAAGTATTTGGACATACTCAAAATGTTATGAATAAAATGATATTACAGATAATTTGGTCCATTTGGAATAAAATATCAGAAGATTCGCTAATGAATAGATAATTTGAATTTTTAATACGTTACATTACTTGATGTTGTTACCTTTTGAAGTTAACAAGAGTAAAACAAGGTTCCAAGGCGTTAACTTCTTATGATCAAAGGTTAATGGTGAAGAAGGCGAGAAGAATAATTGTTAATTAAAATAATCATCGGCTGCAGGAAGCGTTTACACTGGATGAGCAGGTGCCTGCTATCCAAGGGATTAATTAATTCTGATTGCGAGAAAGTAAAAGGAAGAATTGCGAGAATTCATTACAGAGCAGAGGTAAGAAAAAGCGAGGGGCAGAATGGCAATGAAATATAAAGAACACAATTTTAAACGAAACAACAAGGATGAATTTTGTATTCCAAATAATAAACATAAATTGGATGTATTCAAAAAGTAACAAAATATTGTGTAAAGATGGATCAGAAAAAGTATATTGATTTTCATCGACATGCCACGAAGAAGAAGAAAAAAACTATTGTAATTGGAAACTGGCGATCAAGAAAATGAGATTTAAAATATTGAATTATATGTAGTAATTATAATAGAACAAACATCTTTGTAAGATACAAAATGCACTACAACTAATATTATACATATTGGCAAAGCAGTTGAAAATCTACGTAAGTGATAAGATTAATAAGATGTAAGTACCTATACATATAATAAATATCTATGGATTGAACAAGTTTATAAATGAATTTATCGCAAAACACTCCGTGAACAAGTTTTTAACCCATAGAATTTAAATTGTTAAAAATCTTTTTTGCAATATTAAATCTAATTTTTATTTAAAAAAATATAGTTTAATTCATGAAAGGGTTCGGAAAAGGTTGAATTATGTAAAAAACGGTGAATTAGGTCTAATAAAGGTCAAAACCTAAGTAAATACCACAATAGCTATTGAAACAACATTGAGTGTTAAAATTATTTCAACGCAAGTTGAAATACTTGCATAAATAGTTGAAATATGGAATTGCAGATTATTATGAAATATTCAAGTAAAACAAAGCGGTTGGAAAATTTAAAAAATCAGAATTAGAAATAACAGGAGACATAACTACAGCATTGTATATTGTATTGCATTTTATTGTTTTATTTTGTACAATAATAAATGAGTTGTCAATAATCGCAGTTGTGTGACAGTTGTGTGATGTCACCGTGATGATGTCAAGAATAAAAATAAATATCTTAGTAAAATAAATCAGTTAAAAACGTTAAAGATCAGAAAAATAAAAGACAAGAGATATTTAATTATATCATTATTTGTTGTATTGCATTTTCTTGCATTATTTTGTGTAAAAATGAATCAGACGTCAATATTTGGAGTTGTTTGGCATCGTGATTGATTTTATGAATATTTGTACTACGATGGAAGTCCTCGAGTGAACAGGGCGATGTTCACTCGAGGACTTCCATCAATCAAATAGTCACGAACTAATGGCGTGGAATGTAACAAACAAGTATAGCTTGCACAGTTACTTTATGACAAAATTTAGTGCACATTTGCATATTGGGTTCATTCTACAATTATTCAGACCGCTGATAATGTAATTACTGTAGACTACTGAAAGTGGAAGAGATATGTTTCACTTATAGAACATTAATTTTATTTATTTGTTCAAATCGTGGGTTGGCCGTGAACTATGTTATGTCCATGTCAATAAAAAGAAACCCGGAAGTGTTAATAATTCATTGAAAACTGACCGCAGTGCAATCTAGCTATAATAGAATTAACCAAATAAGGCAGAATTTGAATATAGTTGAAAAAAATAATGTATTTAAAAAATATATAATGGTTGTTTTTGCCTAGAATTTTTAAGCATGAATTAAATGAAAATAAAGTAACTTTGAACATAAAGTAAATCCACTCAAGAGTAAGTAAAGGTTATAAAACTTATAAATTATGGCAAGCGGTGTTGCATAAGCCGCAACTTAATTTTCGTTAAACTCAGCTAATATTAATTTCACGCAATTGATTAAAACTCCATTTTTATATTGAAAAAAGAATCCTTTCTTCGAAATAAACATGGTATTGAAAAGAAAAGAGTTATAGAAATGAAATATTTTTTTAAAATGCATATTCTTTAAAAAAATCAAATTCCAATGTATACGAGAATTCTAAACAAAAAAATGTACGCTGAATACACGTGTGGCTTCTCGTGCAGCCGGACGCGTACTGAATTGTATATTTGAGAGTAGACCCTCAATGGCAATATGCAACAACTTTGTCAAGGGAACATGACGAACAAACAAAAGCTCACATTAGCTTCACAGATTACCTAATTCTATGTTTACTTTCGGTTCGAAGCACCCTCGCTGTATACGTTTCCTAACCTGTCTATTGTGCAAGAGCTGAACGCATGACAGATTCACAAGTTCAACCAATTCAAGGTACTATTGTTTGAATTAAATTTTAGGAGCAGCCTCGAACAGAGTGGGCAACAAAGCAAAGCGAAACAGGTAATTGGATTCCATTTACAAAAGGAATACCTTAATTAAATGTAATTTAAATACAAACTAAAGTATTTTTTTAGATTGGAGTTGTGTTTTTCATTAACCTTTTTTTAAAAATTTTTATACATTTATTTAAATCACAATTTTTATATATTTAGAACATTTTTTGCAGAGACCCACCAAGCCACCTTGTGTGTCTTGGCGGTGGAATTCTTTTTTAATACATTTTTTTATTGTTTTTAACGATTTTAACCTAATATACGAGTACACACAAAAAATAGAGAAAAATTAAGAATATAAACATTTTACAATTTTCATAAAATTAACTCTTGATCATTTACCCATTCCTTTATTTTGCCTTTGTTCCATATTTTATTTTGACCTCTTACATCCGTCGGCTACAAATTAAAAATGTTCGGAACGATATATTGCAGTGTTCAACTCCCATATTTCTTGTTAATTCTTGGGACTATAAAATCTTCGTTGTGTGTAAATAGTGTATCATGGTTGTGTACTAAAAGATCATACAGCGGATTTTTGTTTCTTCTAGCTAAAAAATGTTTTATTTTAATCTGTGTTGGGAGCAGGAGGGATAATCTAGTGTGGGCCAACCAGGAACATCTCAGCATTTACTTATTGCTGAGAGGAAACTAGGTAAAACTCCTCAGGAGTAGCCGACTGTTGACTGTCAACACCTTCTGTTCCACTAGAAGAGGGTTCGGCATTATGTGTCGTAGCTTGGTTCATGGTACCAATATCCTTCATGGTCCCAATATCCTTCACTATTTTTATAATGTATGATACCACATCTCTTGAGAGTTCCTTAAGAACCAGCACGGATCCGATGTCAAATAGGTCCTCACCCAGGCTCCTGCAGCGACAAATTTAAGTCTGAGATAAGTTGTCAGTAGCGTTTTGTAAGATTAAAATAGAAAAATAGCAAATAAACTAGTGTTTTATTACGAAGAAAATAAGTGGAAACGATTTGGTTCTTTATAAACGATCATCTAAAACTTTGTAAAAAAAACATATGTGCAGAAAAAGGAGAAAACAAACCGATACATATTACGGCTGAAATCTCGAACTTCAATTTAGAAAGCGATCGGCCGGGCGAGGGCCTAGACGTCATTCCACGCTCAATATTTTTTTAAAGAATATATATAGGAATTTTTTGTATACATATTTGTATAATATTTAAAAGAAAAATTAACTCCTTACCTTTCAATACCTCTTTTCTTTTCGAAACTATATATTTGTTTCGGAGAAAAACTTATTTTAAACTTATGAATGATAAGGAGAGTGTTGAAAACTTATTTTTTCAATACAAAAACGGTGTTTTAAGCCTTGAAACGGAAATAATCGGTGGAACGGATTGAATGAAAAATTCAATGGAATTTACTGAAGAAGTGAGAATAGAACCAATACTAATCAGCTATACTGGAGGAAATCACAATGAATCAGTTTGACACGCCAATTAGCCATATCTGGTATTTATATAACTAGCCTTAACTAACTAACCATCAAGCCGCTTCCCGCCGGGGTAAGCAGAGAGAATAAAACGCCACACCACTCTGTCTTTACAAATATCCTTCGCCTCCATCCATATTCATGCATATCTTCTCATACATACCTGTGTATAATGATATACATATCCATGCATGTACATGCCCATAATATGTGTATAATGATTTACATGGGTCATCCATAGGGTGAATAATCCAGTGTCTGAACAATAACTTTCAAAAATGTCGAAAAAATATTTTGCCTCAGAAAACCGAAAAACTCAAATAAGATGAGGTTTTCATCTTATTGGATGGATTTTCACCCTTCTGGAATGCTTTATCCTAAGTTGGTTGTTGATTTGATTTGAATAAATCTATTTGTTCCATTCCCCTTATAAAATATAATAACGTAACAATATCTGAAAATACGATGTCATATTTCAACATTTACCAGTGACCCAGTTTCGTTACTACCGACATCTTCTGACAGTCTACATTATTATTTCTTCATCAATTAATTCGGCAGTCACTTTGTGGTAAAATCTATCCATTTTTAATTAATGTTTTACTCAAAAAGTACGTGTCACGGTAGATAGAGAAGAAATAGTGGTATTTACTAAGTAAAACATTAATTAAAAATTATTATTTCTCTTCGCACAAAACAATATATTCAAACTACACAAGCTTGTACGAGTATGGTTATGCGATCTTGAGTGTCCTAGCCATTATTTCTTTTCTCCTTATTCTTGCATATATGTACATATACTCGTATAGCAATAATATCCTCATCCTGAGCATATAGGTAATACGTACATACCTATGCCTTTTACAATTTATCCCATAAAATAAGCTTAAGTCCTTTTTTACAGTATCATAAAACTAACTATTTTCCGTATACTACAGCTTGCCTTCTACGTACCTAACGAACAATTATGTTTTGTACAAAGGAAAAAAAACACATGCTGAGTACCTACCAACATTGCATTTGAAACGTCTCAATATATGGTAAATTGAATTGGATATGCACAATTTTTGCTTGAATTTCCATTCCAATCAAAAAAATATTTATTAGGCTGTTGGAGAGAATTAAATCCTGGACATTAAGATATTACATATCTATAATTTGATGTTATTATAACTTCTCAACTGAAGATAACCATCTGCCAAAATTCCAAATCTATCAAAATTACAATTAACATTCGAATGGAATCCTACAACAGTGTGTATATATACATCTTTTTAAAAAATTAAAGCAATGTGTACGTTCAATAATGTGCAGAACGATAAACGTTTCATTAGTGTTTAAAGAATTACTCAAGCCGACCAATTGTAAGTAAAAAAATATTAAAATTTAATATATATACAGCCAAGTTTGCAAGCAATACTTCGACGAAATAAACAATTATTTATATCGTTTCAAATACAATATTTTCATGCGGTTCAATATCGTTATTTATTATAATCGTGATATAAAATCGGAGTTTTATTTGATTCCGGAGCGATAATTCAGTGGAGATTAATGTCTCTGCTTCGAGACATTACAGAGTTACTGCAAGTATCGGACAGAAGTTTTATTGCTTTTTAATCCTGCGAGACAGCTATTACAAAAGAAGAATTAAGGATTTTTTCTCGGTTCTTTTATCCACTTCCCAATGAAGTACCAGCGTTAAAACAGGATATCGGCCTGATTTAGGAAAGCGTATCTTTTCAGTGATGTTAAAAGGATTTTATCTGAAGATAAATTAATTACATGGTATTGGATTTCGTTCTTTGATTAACTAAAAAGAAGAAGGGGAGACTGGAGACCTGATTCTTATGAAGAAATCTTATCGGATGAGTTTGATAAAGAATCTTTTTAATGAAATTAAATTTTGTGATATATTTAAGTACGATGTTGCTTCGTTAGTTTGACAGTAAAATAACAAAACTTGACCATATTATGTTTTGACATCTCAGCATGGCTGAAGAAGAATATGGAAGTCTGGGCATTTAAGAGGTTTACGACCGTCATAGGCTGGTTTAAGTGATCACTTTATACACGTGTAACATTCACCAAATCTACCCATGATTGACAACAACACAACTGAATTAAATTCTTGGTAGTTCTATATATATACGATCAAATTTTGAAACATTGTACAAGAATCACTAGAATTTTCAGTGGTGACATCTATTGGTGAGACGAAAAAACTCTTTTATTGAACAGAAACTCTTTAATTTGTATGTGAGGTCCGAATTGTGGATAATAATCACATACATGAGAAACGCCACAAAGTATCTTTTTCATTTTATTATTTTAGCTTATTATTTGATCAGACAATTTATTAACAACATTTCGAGTGTGTCCAAATACTTGTTCACAAATCTGGATTATCTTATCTATGTTACGATGTCAAAATATAATAAGATAAATAACTCCTATGATTGGAGATAATCCAGATTTGTGAACCAGTATTTGGGCACACTCAAAATGTTGTTTACAAAACTTTACAATTAGATCGTGGTTTTAATTTCACGATAAATTGGTTGGCAATTCATCTTCATCCACCCCTGAGTTCAGCCCACGTGTTTATTGCCACAATACGTTGCAAATTTCTTTCAGACCACCCGGCACCCCTTAAAACCAATTGTATTGTAATCGTTTGATATTTTTTATACATAAAACCATTAGTTAAAACTGAGGACAATACGCCATAATCCATCAAATCATCTTAAATAATAACAAAATGGATAAAAACAACCATGCACAGAGAGCTGTTTAATTATCTTAAATGCAAAAGAAAAGTAGTAAGTATAAGGTATAAGGTACAATGTTTAATATTTACACCGTAAAGAATACCGTAAAGACTTTTAACTATTTAAAGTGAAAAGTATAAGGTATAAAGTTTAAAGTGTAATGAAAGAAACTATTGAATACTTATAAGGTGCGCAGTTCAAAATACAGAATAAGGTTAAAAGTAACATATATGAAGCATATATTGTTAAGAACATTTTGAGTGTGTCTAAATACTTGTTCACAAAATCTGGATTATCTCCAATTACAGAAGTTATTTTCATATGATTTATGACATCTCATCAAAGATGAAGAAGAATATAAAAGTCTGGGCATTTACTTCCATATTCCTCTTCATCTTTGATGAGATGTCAAAAATAATACATATATTATAACACCAATTTCACTCATTACATTGCTTTAATCTGGATAAAATTTTGTGATGTTAAATGTTTATTTTTTTTACGTAAAGTGAGATACAATTTTCACAATCGGGATAAAATCTACCCTCTATTCTGATTTTTTTTTGTTAATCATTCAATAGATAATACTACAAAATATGTGCCAGATGATTTTTTTAATCCCGCAATGTAAAGAATATCACAAATATAACACAGGGGAAATAGTGGCAAATGGTTATGGGCTATATCCCACTTCTTGTAGGGCCAAATGGCACCAACAGACGTTCCTAAACTTCTCGATATCTAGAAATAGTTTTAATTTTTTTGGCAGTTATCTCTGATTTTACTGACTGGTAATAAGCTGAATTAATTTCTTCAATGTTTTTTGCAGATACTTTGTGGCACAGTTTATGAAATTTTTAAAACTAAGAAACTTTGTTTTAATCAGTTTTTTATTATTTGTACACTTCAACCTACCGGTTTCAACAAGAAACATTAAGGATTTAGTTTTTGGTAAGGGAATGTAAATAATTATGAGTATTTGAATATGTTTTAGAATTTTATAAACCCTTGTGATGACAAGGTTCTTGTTGAAACCGGTAGGTTAAAGTGTACTTATAATAAAAAAGTGGTTAAAACAAAGTTGGTTAATTTAATAAAGTGAATTAATTTAGTAAGACAGACAATTGACTAATTCGAAATATAATATTTGCAACACATAAGGTAGATGTTAAGAGAGGAAATGTGTCCATTATGGAAATGCTAACTCAGCTGAATCATATATACTGCCGAGAAATCACATTTGAAAGAATATGTAAATTATAAAATAAAATTAATAGTATGATTGTCGATCATGGGTAGAATGGATAATTTTATTTATTGTTTCGGCATTAACTTTGTGGTTAGACATGTTTCAATGATTAAAGAAAACACTTGAGTTTTATTATAGACTACATGTTTCAGAAGTTAAACTTCCATCATTCAGGTCTGTATAATAACTATAGGTACTGTCTGTTATTATACAGACCTGAATGATGGAAGTTTAACTTCTGAAACATGTAGTCTATAATAAAACTCAAGTGGTAAAAAACAAGTGTTTTCTTTAATCATTGTAGAATGGATAATATTACAGTGCATGAAGTGATCACATAAACCAGCCCATGATAAGTCGTAAGTCCTGTAAATACCCAGACAGATGCTGAATGCATCGAAAAACGTTTTGAAACAACTTAATTACAAACACACATTGAGAACCACTCTCATTATCATAGATATAAAATCTATTCATTGGCTCGATGCAACTGTTACTCATTCGACCTTCGTTGTATGCAATTTAAGGGATGTTTTCATCACGCATATGGTTTGTATTAGATTTAGGGTTGGGGAGGAACTATGAACTATAAAATAGGCCACAATATAATGTTCATTCATGCGTTCTTATTTGATTAGTTCTTTGTAATAAAATGTTTATTTTTTAGATGAAAATCGTATACACAATTATTTAAAATACATTTTTAACGTATTTTAAATAAATGTTTATATGACGCTTTGAAACAAGGTAAAAAAATATTAGGGAACACTCTTTTATGCTTAGTATATATCATATATTATATCAAGTTAAGACACCTTTAAAATTGACATCTCGTTCGTAGGGTGAATAATCCAGTGCCCGATATAATAAATAATATAATTATTGTTAAAACTAGCTTAAATTAAATACTTGAATTTTCGTTTAAGGTAAAAAATAACCGTGTTTTAAAATTATCGTAAAAATTACAAAATCACATGAAAAAACTGTCTATGGTTTTATTAAGTTTATTTAAAAATTTGTGTAGTATAATATTCAGCACGTTCGGCTACCGTACTGGAGATCCCGGATTCGATTCCCAGGGGAGGGAGGGTCAAATAAATATAAGTGATTTTTTCAGTCTAATATGTATTTAGTATTGCTCTGGACTGGTACCTGAAGCGGAGGGCTGATCACCTTTCCTTCGTGTGTTAACGATCAAGATAACACTGTGTTTATATGATGCAGTGCCCTATTCACCATCGGGTGTCGATAAGGGTTTGAAGATAAAGAATAATTTTAAATTGAAATATTTTCATATGGCATTTTTTTCATGGGATTTTTTACTAATTTAATTTAATTTAATTTTTAACGCTATTGTTGTGGCGACTAAAGACTTCTTAATTTGGATACAACGAGTTTCGATTACCGATCCCCCTCGAAACACTTGCATGAAGTTGGCGGGTTTTGAATTATTTAGTTTGGATTTAAAGTTTGACAATAGATCCCATGAACGCTTTACACTCGAGAGGGTTTTCATATCAAAATACAAATCGCTCATCACGGAAAGGGCGATGTCACCAATAATGAACATTAAAAAAACTTGAATAATCATAAACATATTTTAAATTTAAGTTTTACTTAGTAAATACCACTAATGTTTAAAATTTATTGTGACACGTGTTTCGATGCATTCCGCATCATTTTCAAACACCGTATAAGAAGCTAATTCCATGTTATTTTTTTTCTTGCGGAATTCATTGAAACACGTGTCACAACAGATTTTTTTTAAAGTGGTAATTACTAAGTAGATTTTATCATAAAGTGATTGCCGAATAAATTAATGAAATCAATCTCTGTAGGTAGAGTGACGACTATTGCATTCGGGCATCAAATGATATGGAAATAAATCCATTAACAGCTAGTTAAATAAGTGTTTAGTTAACATACTAAATATTTTACTGAGTGCGGAAATGTAGATGAGTATAATTAACGTAAATATTTTTTTAAATTTATTTATTTATGAATAACGAGGTAGGATTTTATAATTAAAAATTAAATACAGGGTCTGAAGATAGTGTGAACGTAAGTCGACAAAACTGATATGAAGTACCTACCTACCAACGATGCATATACAAATTTTGATTAAATAAATAAAAAAAGTGACGAATGATTCTACTAAACACAATTATTAAATACGCCATATGACATTTTCACACTACACCGTTAACTAATTAATTGATTCATCCCTATCCACTTCCATTGTGGAGCATATGGAGTCAACAAATTGCCTCCAGCGTCTCTTGTCGGCTGCCAGCTCCCTTGCATCCTCCCAAGTCAGGTTCGCGCCCTGAAGGTTAGACAAGAACTGCAGACGAATTGCCAGCAGTGGACATCCTGGGCGGCAGGAACCTGATGTAAAAGAGAGAAGCTTGATGACGGCTCTCGGGAGGCATGTGAAGTACATGGCTTAGCCAACTGAATCGATTTTTCTTGGTGACAGTTGTGACCGTGGGTAGCTGCATTCTATGACTTATTTCCTCATTCCCATCATAGTCAGAAGCCGTTAATCAAAATAGATTTTATTTTTACTCAACTTTATGTTATCGGTAATAACTTTTAAAAAATTGATAAAACCAAAAAGTGGGTAAGAGACATAGTGCCGCATCAAATAATTTATTAGATTTATGTTTTGTACTAACATTACTTAGTAGAACTACATTTTATGTAATGCAATTACAAGTTTATAGTTATTCTACTTTATTTTAAACACCATATACTTATTTGTCTTTTATATTAGATAAAATGTAGTTCCCCCAAGAAATGGCGGAACAAAACTTAAATCAAATGAATTATTTGATGTAGCACTTTGTTTTTTTTTCTACTTTTTGGTTTTATCCATTTTTGTAGGTTATTACCAGATTGAAGGTAACTATTTTTTGTAGGTTTACCTCTTCCTTATTGTGTATTAAAAATAGAATTTTGTCTAGCCTCCCACCAGTCTGATAGTGTCGGTAACGACGAAACCCGTTAACTGGTCAGATAAAATAAAAATAAGAATAAACTGTTAAGTTGTTGTTTTATTATATCAAATAATTCAAATAAAACAAATTGTGAGAAATAAGATAAAAACAAATATTTTATTAGCTACTTCACACTTAAAATGCATTATTCATTAAACGGATGCTACCATAATTCATGAAATTATATTTTGTTAATACTGGTTACTTTTATACTTGTAACTTTTTGTTCATATCCAGGATCGTCACCCCAAGCGACAGATGCTGCAGGGAACACTATTGAAATCTGTCACGAAATCTGCAATATATTGCCACAGTAAAAAAATATATTCGAAACGGATGGCCACTAAAAAATGGCGCGTGCGAGTACTTATGCAACGGAGACACATCAGCTGTATCCTGTCCTAATTTTATCTTTATTAAGTGGGACAAATTCATTCGACATATTTATTTATGCCAGATACTCTAGAACATTTTAATATATATTTTTTATTGAGTATAACACCCCGAATCGGTCATATCTTTTAAGTAACATAGTTACCTATGAAGACAATATTAACATCTCAAAAAAGATGAAGATGCATATTGATGTCTGGGTAAGTACAGGGCTTTCGACCTGTCATAGGCTGGTTTGAGCGATCACTTTATACACGTAAACCATTAACTATTTTACGTGAAAAATCACATTACACGTTACATATTACTGTGTGATGATTACACCGAATCACGATCACGATTCTGTATTTCTTCGTCTGAACATCTAACATACACCAATTTTTAACACATTCGTCGGAAATATTGAAAATTAAATAACGAATAGGTATAGTGCCCACCAGATAGCCTTTTCAAAACTAACAGAAATTATTAAAAAAAAGTTATATTATATTATTTGTAGATAAGTATAATATATGTATTAAAAATAAATAAATGTATGTATTTATATCTGAATATATACTTATATCATCGACGTTTATATAGTTAACGGATCTCACAGACTAAAATTAAGTCATCTATTACATTATCATCATTTTATTATTATTGTTATTATCTATGTCTTTATAAGCGCCCTTGAGGTAGTATTTTACGAAAATGGCGCTATAAAAATGATCCAAATTATTATTATTATTACACTGTCGCTTTATTATCCTGGCGCCTATATTCAAATCTAAACTTCAAGTAATAATATTAAAAATAAATTGTAATATATTTATATTTTTTCACCATGGTCACCCTATGACAGTTGGACAGGTTATATGCCGATGACTATACTTGAATCGAATGAAAAATATGCCAAAATCTCAAGAGTTTCTTGGAAAGAATCATTCAGTAGAATAATTACGATAGATACGAAAGTTCATTGATTTTTAAATTGGCTCCCAGGAAATATGTTACTATTGGGTCAAGAACCTTTTTTAAAACCCCCCAAGGAATTTATTGGAATGTTTGATTTATATAAGTCGGGAAGTCCACGCCCCTTTGCACCATGCTCCCAAGTCACCACTCTTGCGGCTGTGTGGGTATCTATTATGTAATTTCACGGTTCAATAACCACGGATCTTGGTCTATTTTTTCATATTCGTTTGAGGTTTTCCTCTACATTGCATCTTCCCTCCGGGTTTTATGATCCATGTAAGTTCCATCGTAATAATCTCCCGCTAAAGTACGACAATGATTACCGTGGAGGACGTCCAAATGCCAGGCATGTTGAGAACTTGAAAGGTATTTTTAAGGTTTTTCTCAAAACAATGACAACAATTTTAGCATTTAACAAAACATATAATAAAATAACTACTAAATAGTTTTTATTCACATAAATTTTATTTGACCAGCAACTGGGTTCCGAAGAAGTCAGTTACCTTGTTAGAATCCAAATTTGATTTAAAAAAGACCTGCTCTTTAAAACCTCAAGTTAAAATTTCAAGTGCTCTTTAAAACCCAAAATGAAGATATGAGAGGGCTAGACTTATAGAAAAGAGTGTACATAATTGATAATAGTCATAAAATATTTAACGCGAACTTGGTATTTAAATTTAGATTTGGAATAAATATACAAAGAATTTCACTGATGATCGACATGGTCATAAAAAGCTTTAAATAACCACGGAAAGTTTATTAAACGATAATATAAACACACTATAGCCATATGGCCTGATTAGAACTCTTAACAAAAAACAGAAATGTTTATTTCCACAAGGAAGGGGCGTCAATCATTAAGGGCGACACGTTTATATTTAGACATTTTGTCGGACTTTATTTAAGTGACATTTTTTTATACGCAGAACTCGGTAATAAAATACGTACTCGGATCTAAAAATAATAAATGATTTGAGGAAGTAAGGATATCACGAGGGGAAATAAAAAGAAAGAGTCAAGAAAATTCATGACAGTTATTATGTAAATAAAGAGGGATGCTAAAAATATTTAAAAAATAATAAAAGAAATTTGATCATAAAGAAGCTTGAAAAAATTTAAAAGATTTAATTCGGATGTGATCAACGTCAAATCAGAATCGGAAATTTGTGTTAAAAAAACTAATATAAATAAAATTAAAAAGATATAAAAAAACTGTTGCTTGTGTGCTGTGGTGCTCGACTGCAAAACTGGCGTCGATTCCCGCCTATTGAAATATGATGAATTAAAGAAAGATTTATTTTCAATTAGCCTGGGCGTGATGATTCTTATGATTTACCTACCCTATGCTTACTATTATACTGCAGACAAGCCTATAAAAGCAGTAGTTTTGGGGGTTATTCCTTTTTTAAATGTGTAAAAGTGCATTGAAATGTCCGGAAAAAAGATAAAAATTAACGAAGATGTATCGAAGAGTCTTCTAAGTTACACCGGAGAGCAGCTTGTTGAGCTCCTCGTGCATGTACGATGCATTTATCACATTATTCATGCAATTGTTCACCTGTATTCTTATTGCTGGAGTATAAAATTATAATTTATAACAATATAAATAATAATAAACCCATAATTAACAAAATTACAATGACTATAGCCTCCCCTATTGAACATGTTCCCACTGATAAGAAATAAAAAATAAAAATAAGAAGCATCTCCTACCCCTCCTTCAACATTCAACGTCCCAAGGACACAACTCTAAAATTTAGACTTGGCTTCACATACGGTGTTTGAGAATGATGAGAAATGCATCGAAATACGTGTCACAGTAGATTTTAAGAAATAGTGGTATTTACTAAGCAAAACTTCAATTAAAAATTAAGTTAGACAATTACATGTTTTTGTATCCAAGATTGTATTGACAGCTTTCTCAGTCTGTTTTTTGTACACTGAAACATATTATTATAACGTTCTCGTATTAGCTTCTGAATCTTTTAAGTTTCTCTCCACAGAGTCTGTGTACCTCTGGATATCTTTATTCATCTCCGGATCGTCCGGCGCTCGAACACAGCTTGTCTTCTACCCACTCGCGTTTCAAGTTCTGAGAATATACACTATTTGTGTGGCGACGCTTATTCATTCATAAACCTTACTGTCTCCTTTGTTACTCCTTTCTTCTGCTTTATGGCGGGAATAAAATCCGCACAACGGTTTTTAGCGCAGATAACTGCACAAACTTCAATGTTACTTTACTGACCAAATGATGTTATGAAAAATTAATTAGGACTTTGATGAAATTTTAAACGGAAAATTGTACTACCGAATGCTACATAATTAAAACAATTAAGTGCTCTTCTATTAAAAAAAGTTAGTCCAGATAAGAAAATATAAAAGTCTTTTAAGGAATGAAGCCATAAATATCTCAATCTTTATAAATAAAAATGCTAATCTTAAACCTCCTCAAGTTATTCAACGATTGCATAGAAATTTTACCACAATGTTTGATTTGAATACGCACATGTATTTATATACATTTGTGACAGGTAAAAAACATGTTTAAAATAACAAATTTTTTCTGCAATGGCAAAAAAAAAAAAAAAAAAACAACAAAACTACATATTACTCATGGCGGGTAGCGTGCATTATGACTCTGCTATCAGTTAGCATTTTCATTGGTTCAAAAGAATTGCGAAATTAAACATATTCGAAAAGTGTGCTTCCAATTTTCTTTCTTTTTCATTTAATCAGACTGAGCCACAGCAATGCGTGGCCGGGTACCAGGTAATAAAACGAAAAAAAATATTTACATTAAAAAGCTAAAATGAAAATATGTGTAGTCTAGACTCAAAAGCTTCTTATTATTTTTGGACATCAACATAGACGAAGAAGAATATGGAAGTCTGGGCATTTACGGGGCTTACGGCCGTCATAGGCTGGTTTCAGTAATCATACACGTGTAACATTCACCAATTCTACTCATGATTGACAACCACACTACTCAAATTCTTGGTTCAAATTCCAAGTTCTATATATATGATCCAATTTTGAAGCAATGTATGAGAATAACTAGAATTTTAACCCGTGACATCTATTGGTGAGACGAAGAAGCCTTTTTATTGAGCAGAAACTCATATATTTGTAAGTGAACAAGTATTTGGACACACTCAAAATGTTGTTCAAAACATTCTGTTTTTTACAATAAGATAATATTTACTACCATAGCCTTGGTTTCACGGAGCTTAAAATTCCTCGGCTAAATTTCAATCAATCACCGTTCCTCTTCATGCACTGCGCTAGGCTCTCCGCAAGATGGCGGGTGAACACAAAGGCATTATTTAATGGCTTGCTTCAACCAGCGGTCGGCTCGATCATGCAGGTATAATGTTTAATGTTGATACAAGAACGGGTTTAATTAAATTTAAAGTCACGTTTGACTTCCTGGAGCTTTTGCGCAATGTGTCCAGTTGCGCAATACTAATTCTGCCTCTTTCGTTGTATCGGAACTGCCGGAATTAGGTGTGGAGATATTTACAACATTTTGAGTGTGTACAAATACTTATTCACGAAATCTGGGTTACCTCCAATTACAGGAGTTATTTTCAAATTATTTTTTTGTTTTTTGTATGTAAAGTGATCACTTAAATCGGCCTATGACGGTCGTCAGCCTCGCAAATGCCCAGACTTCCATATTCTTCTTCATCTTTGATGAGATATCAAAAAATAATATGGAGGATATGTTTAAGGCTGAGATTTCGAGCGTTCAAATTCAGAAGGCGATCATCGGCCGCGCTATGGATTATTTTTTTTTTGCAAAAAAACTTTTTATTACAAAATAATGCATAATACAGTAAAATTTCGACTCTCCTCTGTTTCTCCGTGCAACTTTTAAAGCGCCTTTAAGGGTGTACAAGTACTTTCAAATATACTATTCAGTACGCGAGAAGCCGCACGTGTGTTCCGCATACAATTTAAAAAAATGTTTTAAATTTTTTTTTTTTTTTAATAGCAAAAAATATTTTTGAAAAAAAAATGACTCCTTCCCCTTCAATAACTCTTTTCAAACGCATATATTTATTTCAAAGAAAAACTTATTTTCTCGATACAAAGTCAGTGTTTTAAGCAAACGAATCAATTACGTCATGAGTTACTTGGGTTTAAAAAAAAATAAGTTGCGGTTTATCGTATAATGATTGGGCCTTAAGTGAATTGATGATTAACAAGGGGAAGTTCGTTAAACAAATATAATTTATAAAGAACTTTAATAACTATGCATTACAGCTTGTTTCAATTATCCATGTAATCGTAAAAAACGAAATTAAGTACAGAAGAGTTATTGATAAATGGATAATGGAAGAAGGTAGATCTGAAAAAGATCGCACCATTCGACCTGTCCTATTTTATACTACTACTACCACTACTACCATCACGCCGTTTCCCCGCAGGGGTAGGCAGAAAGGATGGAACGCCACACTCTTCTGTCCTGACATACACTCCTCGCCTCCTTCACATCCATACATCTAGTCATACATGCCCTTCGATTACGCAGACTTTTGACACCGCCAGATTTTAGGTTTTGATTGATCTGATCGTGCCAAGTCTTTTTCGGTCGTCCTCGTTCTGTTTCCCCTCTCACATTCGCCAAATATATTTTCTTAGTCATTCTCTCGTTATCCATTCGCTCCACATGTCCATACCACCGTAAAGAACTCTTCCTAATCTTTTCAATTATTCCTTGTTCAGCCTTATATTCCTTTCTTATTTCTTCGTTTTTAATTCTGTCATACAATAATTTTCCACACATTCGTCTGAGGAAGCGCATTGCCTATTTGATTGCATGTCATAAACAAAAGTTTCATAAATGAGTATTGTAAAATATGACCTTTAAAGTACGGTAAAACTTAGTGAAAGCACATAATTGTAATTCGAAATATGTTATTATGTGTATGGTGAAAAATAAATAAATATATCAAGCATAAACATCAATCAAAATGCAGAGGCCATTGACTGTTTGGACTAAAAACAGGTTTCATAAATGCGATTTGAAACACTTAATAACCATTTCAGGTAACAGATTTAATTTCAGTTATTAAGTTCCTAAACATACACATTGCAGATCATATTATCCTCTCCTTACACTACATATTCAGCACTTACAAGCACTAATAATCGTTATTATATAGATGAGAATCGATTACGACTCATCGAATGATAATTGTTAATGATCTCCGATCATTGCCAATTTAATCACTTTCACATTCCGTTCGCGATCTGTTCTTGCTCCGTCTGAGTTCTTTAAACGAGTAATTTATCAACAGAGCTCACCTCCATCTCGAGCCAGGGTCTGTAAACTGTTACCAATACCTGTTTCCTGATGGTTTGGATGTAATTCTATATGTAGGAAGCCGCTTTTTACATGCAGCAGATGGCTACAGTATCTGTACTTAAAATCTCCATTAAGAACGATTGTCGGTACAAGAGTACTTATGTTTTTGTGGTTGGAAACTGAAATGAGTTCGCTGGTCCACTAATAAAGTGTTTCATTTTCAGAAGAGCCAAATGAAAATTCGTCGCTGTAAAAACATTGAACAATATTAATATTATTTCTTAAATCGGACACTGGATTATTCACTTCACATTAAAGGTGTTGTTTCAACTTGATATGAAACATGTATCATTCTTACTTTTTTATGAAAGAAGATGGAAGTCTGAGCATCCCAGGGCGAACGACATGCTATTTGGCAGGCTCAACTAATGGTGTAACAATGGTGAACGTTACTTAAATGTATAAAGTGATCGCTTAAGCCAGCCAGACGCTCAGTCGCTTAAGCCCTTGGATGCTCAAACTTCCATCTTCTTGCAAAAAAGGGAAGAATAATACATGTTTCATATCAAGTTAAGATAACATATCATTTCGTTCATGGATTCTGCAGTCCCTTTGTGGTAATATCTAACCATTTTTGATATAAATTTTACTTGGTAAATACGACTACATATATCTTACAATCTATTGTGACATCATTTTCAAACAATGATACGGAATGCATTATATTATAATATTATCCTGTTAAAGACGATTAATACTTTTTTCTTAAAAATTAATTAACCCTTAACAAAGTCTCTATTTTGGATGCTTCTGTACGTAGGATAGCAAGAAAAAGGAAGATACATGTGAAAAATGCAAAACAAACACCTAGAACAAAAGAAAATCGATATTTCTAAAATTCATTTTTGATTCAATAAACTAGTGAGGCAAGGTACGTCAGGCCACGGCACCGTTTTTATATCCCATTTCACAAAAAGCGATTTAAAATTATAAAATCTAGATAGCACTGCATATCAAGTAAGATTTGATGATCTGATAGTTCATAGTCCCTATATATCTAAAAAGCCACGCGCGCATTCGTTCAGCGACATATGCATTAGGGAGTATGGAATGGTGAATGAGGTAGGTAATAATGTGTGTAATTAGAAATTAGTGTTGACCTCATTGAGGGCGTGGAAGGTCACATTAATTATGGGGTAATAACATAGGAGCGGTGGGTATATAACAAATCTAAAGGGGAACCTGCACAGAATAAAATTTAGAATGTAAAATACAAACATTTGGGTAGGAACACAATATTTACATTTTCAAAGCGATGATTAATAATTTGTATGAAGTTAAACATTTTTTTCGACATCTCAACATACATACTACTACTACTGACTCTTATCCGCACCTAATGGTGCATAGGGCACTGCGTCAAATTACGCAATAATAATTCGATCGTTTATTATATGCAGGCAAGATGATCAGTCCTGCGCGTCAGGTACCTGTCCAGGGTAATAAGAAATATATAGTAGTGTTAAAACACCCCTGGGAATCGAACCTGGGCCCCCAATACGATGGCCAAATTTGCTAACCACTACACAACTGAAGTGAACAAAACATAGTAGAATGAGATTATGGAAATCTGAGTATTTACAGGGTTTCCGACCTGTCATAGGGTAGTTAAGTAATAACTTGATTACTCTGTTAAATACAAGACTTCCAAATCCAATCATAGATGTCTGTTATGTGCTCAATCAAGGAACGTCGTAAGATTGATCATATATGTATGACTTATTATATTGAGTAGTCTGGTTGTCATTCATGGGTAGAATGGTGAATGATACACGTGTGAAAAGCGATCACTTGAACAGTCTATGACAAGTCGTAAGCCCTGTAAATACCCAGTCTTCTATATTCTTCTTCATCTATGTTGAAATGTCAAAATTGAAAATATTAATAATAATATTTATCATTGTATTGTATTCGGGTTTTACGAGTAATGATCGTATGGGAACTGGCTTCACTCCTACGTCTTACTAATATATCTTCATTAATGCTGCATGGCCGGTGCATACTTGTTGGCATAAAGAATGACCGTTCAAAATTTTGATTGTAGCGATAAATAAACACACATACGTGACCGGAGCATAGGAAATAGGAAGTCTTCACATAGGATTTTCGGAACGCCCACGCGGACATATTGTTACGAGACGCTGGCCACTTAATTTCCATACACTCGTACAGGAATCCCGTAGCCCATAATGGCTGCATAATAGTGTTACAGGCTATGGAATATTACGAGGTATAGCCAGCACCCATGGGTAAATCAAAATAATAGCTTATTATGTTCTGTCAACGCCAACGCTTCTTTCGCCTCGTACAAACCAACCAATCACTAAATATCGAGAAATATATGAGTCAAGAACCAATTCTTGAGAACTCATGTGATGCATCCGTTTATTAAGGCTGAGATCTCAAACGTTCAGATTCAGTTCAGTTCAGTTCAGACCGGCTGCCCTAGTGGCCAGACGTTTTTCCGGGCACATTTGTTATTTTTTTTTTACAGAATATATGTTTGATTATTTTAATAATTTCTTGTAACCAAACAATAACTCTTTTCTTTTAAAAAAAATGAAGAAAAAGTTTTTTTTCAATACTAAAACGGTGTTTTAAGCAAATATTACCTCAATTAAAAAAAAATGAGTTGCGATTTATCATACATATATTGGGCTTTAATTAATTAAAATTTACAAATCCATCCCGTAAGTGTAGGCAAAGAGAATGGAACGCCACACCACTCTGTCTTTGCAAACAACCATCGCCTCTTCCATATTCATGCATCTCTTCATACAAAGGTGCCACCGATTATATAAACTCCTAAACTGACCACTGAAGTATTTATTTTATACACTTGATCATACCAAGTTTTTCTCGGTCTTTCTCTGCTCCTATTTTTAAATACATTTGCTTAACAAATTTGTTTTACTGTTCCTTCTTCAATCATTCGTTCCACATGTACACACCATCTCTACACACCTTTCTTAATTTCATCAATATGCTTATCTCAGCTTTGCGTTCTTTCCCCATTTCATCATCCGGACATCTATCATACATCGTTTTGCCGCACATTCGTCTAAATATGATTAAAAACAGCTTTTATTATTGATTGCCAACACTTTTTTGTATCTAATATTTTATATGTCAAAGAAATAGTTTTGAAGCGCCGCCGCCTATAGCACTAAATCTTTACTAACTATGAAAACCGGTTTAAGTCTTGAATAGGAAAAAAACTACCACACAAAAGTATCCTACACTACAAAGATTTATAAATACCTACATAAGTATATACCGATTCGTTTTAAGATTTTGATATAAATTCAAACAAAAACCTGAATTTAATCTAATTTAAATAACTGAGAATAATTTAAACTAGATATGGGTACAACATTTTGAGTGTGTCCAAATACTTGTTAGCAAATCTGGATTATCTCCAATTATAGGAGTTATTTTTCATATTATTTTTTGACATCTCATCAAAGATGAAGAAGAATATGGTCTCACATACTAATATAAGAGTTTCTGCTCAATAAAAAGCTTCTTTTCATCTCACCAATAAATGTCTCTAGTGAAGTTCTAGTGATTCAAGAAAAAGGTTTGTAAATTGGTTCATATATATATAAAGAACTTCCAAGAATTTGAGTAGTGTGGTTGTCAATAATGGGTAGAATTGGTGAATGTTACTCGTGTATAAAGTGATCACTTAAACCAGCCTATGACGGTCGTCATCCCCGTAAATGCCAAGACTTCCATATTCTTCTTCATCTTTGATAAGATGTCAAAAAATAGATTTCAGTAGCCGAAAAATAGCGACTTCTTTAAAAGCAGTCATTAAGGTTACTTCATTCGATTTTAGAAATCGATCAGTTTAGTTGCTTATTTCAATGCATTCCTGAATCGCAAGACTGGATCACTTTGCCCTCGTGTAATTAACGATCAAGAGAACACTGCTTTTACACAATGCAGTGGCCTATGCACCATTGGCTAAGGATAAGAAAAACTAGCTGTACCCGGCCACGTACTGCTGTGACTCTGGTTAAACGAAAAATAAACAAAATAGAAAGTACACATTTATAATACGTATAGTCAAACAATCCTTGTGAAGCAATGAAAATATTAAAAAATCTATGAAACAATAATGCATTCGAAAATAATAAAAATCCTAAGCGACAGTAGCTGTCACGAAATAATTTCCGACATGAAACATGTTTGATGTAACGTGTGCTGTTGTTACATTCAACAGATGACGCTGCCATCAGGATAAAAAAAGTTAGTAAACAAAATATACCTCTCACAGGTGAACACATATGTTACAGATAAAACTATAAACTAAAAAACAATTTTTGCATATTTTTTTGCGGTTAAAAAGGGCGACAAGCCATTGTTAAAAATTAATTAAAACCAGATTCACAAAACACGACAGAATGACCCTTCTCAATCTTCGCTCCATCCTTATGATTCATGTTCCTCTCAGAGTTCCATTCACACTAATGAATTATGAGAGTATAATTTTATTATGTAACATGAGAAGACCTTGAACAGCGAAAAATAAAACCATTAATGTTGCATAAAAACTTGATGCATGGACAGGCCGAGTGGTCAGATATATTGACCACATATAATGAAATAAAAACACGTGTGTAAAAAAAGCTGAAAATATGTTTGTGTAAAAAGTCGATGACCACCAAGAATCAGAGACACAAGACACCAAAGTAAATGCCATGAACGATATTTAAGATATGTAATTTAAGATTCCGTGTGTCGGAAGAATATATACAATTAATTTTTCTTACGTACCCTATTAATATAATAGCCGTTGATCAAATAACATTAAGATCTAGATACATATGCCCATTACTTACACATGAACATAAGATTTTTGAGCAATGTTACTTAGTAGCATGTGTGTACGTCCTTTGCTAGAAATGAACATGCTCAAAAATTGAAAATCGTTCATTTTTCGGGCATGCTACTTGCAGCGCGAAAGGATGGTGTTTTAAGCAAGGTGAACATATTTGCTTATGAGCATGCCAATATCAATTAGTAGTTCGCAGTTGTTTCGATGGTGAGATGAGAAAACATTTATATTTGTATCTCCATATCGGAGCAATGAATGCCCCTGGGATTCGCGATCGCCCCTGTATAAAAACAATATGGCAAGAAATTATGCATATCAAGATTCAAATCTTGGTTATCAACCAACATTAACGACCCAACTCAGGCTGTGAAAATTATGAAAAAGTAAATTAAAAACATGAAATTATAAAAACAAAATTTTAAAAATAATAACCTAAATCGTCCTCGTGTTTTTCTTTCTTGATGACGTAAGTTTAAGACGCATTGCATTTCAAGCAAAATAATGATTTTATTCAGCTCTGAAATTTTTCATTTTTTACCACACTGAGCCGACAGACAGCTTGCTAGTAAGTGGCATATGCGTTAGAGTAATTGATTTGAGCATGCTTATTTGTGAGCATGATCAATACTAGCAAATGTATACAGTCTAGAGAACTAATCATTTTATGCATGCCTATAAGTATATGCCTATGCTCATTAGTAGTAAGTGTATCTGTACCTTTAGAAATAAAGCCATCTTAGCAAATAGAAATAATATTAGTAAGGTATAGGAGTTATCTAGGCATTTCGGGGGCATACGGACCTATCATCGGCCGGATAGAGTGATTACACCGTATACTAATTATACACTGTGTAACATGCTGAGACTTTTATATATTTTTTTCATAAATGTTGGAATATCAATAATTTTTTTTTAGCAAATCTAGAATATGTGAATTAAATTTGAAGACGCTCAAAATATTGATATTGAAAGGGAAACAGGTCTAAAAATATGTTTAAAAACGATGTTATCTCGACAGCCTCAAGTAAAAATAAAAGGATGGGTAAAATAAAATAACTTAAAAGGCGGGGGAAATAAACCAGAACCAAACACTTAAAAGATGAAAAAAATAACGAAGGAATGAACGCAAATAGAAAGCACAAGAAAAGAATATGAAAATAATTTAATAACGAAAAAAGGCGAACGCCGAGTTATAACAGGGACTGTCAGTTGTGATGTAGAAGAGAAATAAATAGAAACTGAAAGATATGACAGGCTAAGGAAACATGTGTTAATTAAAGCGTCATCAACTTTGTGAAATTCCATATTTTATTAATGGTGGAAAAACGTTAACGAGATTTAAGGATAAATTCGGAACACCTTCTAATTTCGTGAAAATGAGTTTTTGATCTTCATAACAGATTTACGTCAAACACGCACACATGCACGCATCTAAATAAATAAATACGTAAACGTAATTTTGTTTGAAAACACCTTTTTGACAGCAACGGCAGCGCGATCGGCAATTGTTGAACGTAACATCAGCTCATGAAAAACCAAACATTGCTCATGGCAGACAGCGTCCTTCTTGACAGGAGTTGTCATTTATCATTTTCAATGATGTCGATTGGATTGTAGTTTCTAGATTATTTTCACTTTTATTTGTTTTACAAGCATCGTAAAATTGTACATATTAGTAATGTGTGCTTATATTTTATTTATTTTGTGCTTATCAGTGTAAGCCATAGCAACACATGGTCGGGTGCACATAGGATATATATATATATATATATATATATATATATATATATATATATATATATATATATATATATATATATATATATATAATCGTCTTTGCACAGTCGAGATTGCATTACGACTGCATTAAATCTACGTTCATCCTTCATACGTAAGGGTTGAATTCAGGACTTCATTAAAAATATACGAATTCTCTAATACACACATATATATATATATATATTTATATATATATAAATATATATATATATATATATATATATATATATATATATATATATATATATATATATATATATATATATATACATATAATAATTTTAATAGAGTATATTTGACAAAAAAAAAGAATGCAAATGCATTTACCCATTACTAAAGCAAATAAACCAGAAACGTTTAAATATCCTAAAATAGACGTAATTAAAATGCAAATATCGCCAAAACCAAACAAATTCAAAGTACCATGAAGTAAGACCTATATCTTTGACCTTTAAAATATATTAACAGTTATGCATACTTTTTGGTAGGTATCCAAAAATAAATATCCAACTAAAATGTCATCTCACGCTACACACGCCCAGTTATCAGCTTCTTTATCACAAAGTTATTTAAATGACCTGATATTATCAACAACGAGAACAGACAAGTCATCTAGGACACGTAGAAATCAACGAACCTAATTAGGACGATACTAAATTTATTACAAATCCAAAAATGAACGCCTAAGAGGTGTACTTTACATTGTGTAAATAACCGCTTTCTTTCTTGTTTATCTTAATGGGATCTATACACTGTATATTGTACATCCCCATCGTCCTACACCCAGACCTATCCTTTAAGCTCTAAGTATTCTATTTTGGTTCACTCCGCTACCCACACAAATGAATTCTTCCCATTACGATAAAAAAATATATATGGACAAAAGTTGTGGGAGTGATCTGGTTATCGAATGGACTTTCGAAGTACCTTGAAGACTTGAAGCTATACTTTATAAAATAAAACTAGAACATTGTTTTTAACCAAGTACTTTTCTACAACCAGTTTTGACAAGAACCTTGTCATCGTCAGGGTTACACATGTACTACATGTTGTCTTCTTCTGACCCTTATTTGCACCCAATGGTGCATAGGGCACTGAATCGTATTGATGCAGTGTGTTATCTTAATCGTCACTTACATGAAGGTTAGGTGATCACTCTTGCGTTTCAGGGTCCAGTCCATGTAATATCAAATAAATATTAGAGTGTAAAATCACAAAAAAATATTTTCACCCCCCCTGGTGAAGTTCTTGTTTTATTTTTATTTAGATTATAAAATGTGCCACAAAGCATCAGCGAAAAACATTAAAAAAACTTGAAGATAAACTCATAGATAGTGATATATTTATATCGCGACAGGAAAAGTTATCATAATCTCAAAATCGATATAATTCTTATAAGGTAAAGTCTGATAAAAGCGGTCCACTAAAAACCGTGCTATAACTCGTATAAATAAGAAATAGAGTGATTTAAATATTACATATTCGATTTTAAAAATTATTAAGTCCCTAATTTATTTATATATATATATATATATATATATATATATATATATATATATATATATATATATATATATATATATATATATATATATATATACATATATATATATATATATATATATATATATATATATATATATATATATATATATATTTATATATATATATTAATTTATATATAACTCATGAACGTGAGATGAAGTTAAACGTAGTAAAGGCAATATGGAAGTGTGGGCATGTGAAGTCACACAAAACAATGAAATACCATATTTATTGACCATACAACAGGGAACAGTAAGGTAACAGCATAATACGTTATGAAAGCTCTTAGCGTTGATGGAGTGCCTTTCTGCACCTGCTAGCTGAGCTTCCGTCAAGTCAATGGCCTTAAGGGAGAAAAGTTATAAATTATAAAAGCTAGGATTACATACATCATGCAGTTGAACCACGTCTAGGCATTACTGTTTGCATATTGCACTCAATCAGGATTTAAGACCAACAACCCAAGTTTCATTCTTAATAACTAATTTATTTGGGGTGTGTTAATGTATTGCTTTTATCGATGGTCCATCAACAAGTCCATCCATCAACAAATCTGAAAAGTCGACAAAATATTTGGGTCTAACAATAGATTGTCAACTCAAATGAAACCAGCACATAGAAAAAATTGTGAACAAACTTAGGTATCTGACATATATTTTTAAACGTTTGTCTAGTTATGTCCATCCTAACACCAACAAAATGGTCTATCATGCACTTGTACAGTCTTCTCTTTGTTATGGAATAATTGGATGGGGGGGAGCATTCAATATTCATTTAAAGCCTTTAGAAACAGTCCAAAAACTTATTATTAAAATCATGCTTAAAAAAATTCTACTTTTCCTTCCAACCATTTATTTCAGGAAGCCGAACTTTTGGAGCTACGAGAAATCTATTGCCAACAGTGTCTAAAATATGTTTATTTGCGCCAACATTTATTTCCTAAAAATAATAATAGATCTAGCCAACGAATTAATAATTTATTAGAAATCCCTTTTTGTAAATCCAGACTTGCGCAAAGACACTCATTTTTCATAGCTCCAAAACTGTTCAACTTATTCCACAAAGACTATTTGTTAGGTGTTAATTCCCTAAGTTCGTGTAAATTTAAAAAATTGCTTAGATTATTTATAAAAGAGACAGATTTAAGTTCCTTTTTCATTTAGCACATGATCGCTAGCTTTTTACTTTTTTACTTTGTCATCTTTTTTATATTTAAGTTTAAATTAAAAAAAAAAATTGCTCACTGAGAGTCAAGTATTTTTTTTTTTTGTATTTAAATTAAGTTTTTTGTATTTTGTATTAACTAATTATACTTAGAAACCTATACCCTTATACCCTGTACTATGACTATTTATTTTGTATACCCACACACAGGCCATGCCTTTGTGGGATCTTTTTTTGTAATTATTTTTATTTTTTTTAAATATTTTTTGTTTTTGAATTTATGTAATGCAAAAGAATTTTAAATAAAGAAAAAAAAAAGTTTTTAAAGTTTCATGAATTGATTCTTTTTTATTTTACTCGGTAAAAATCAGTACTTCGTAAAATGTATTGTGACACGTGTTTCGATGCATTCCAGACCATAGATAAAAGAAACCTTTCTCTACTCAGCCCATATATCTAATTATAATAAAGAAATTAAATGGAAATGAATTTTTTCACAAATAAAACATCGCCCAAAATATCAACAACAACGAAAAATCCCTGATAACGTAAAACCAACTTTAGGCGTTAAAAATAATTTTAGTAAAATAATTATAAAACTGCGAGTGTGGAAGTTCTTACATTGGTATGACTTCGAAAAAAATTCACGTCAATTATCAGAGATTAATTATGTTTAAGTAATAAAAATAAAAAGTGTTAGCTAACCATATAATGGATAAAATCACATATCAAACAACAATAACGTAGAATTTTTTAGAATTAATTACACAAAAAGTGATAATGATTAACATTTTGAAACAATTGAGATTCATACAAATAAAAATGATACATAAAACCCATGATTAAAATATAAAAATGACTTAAAGGATCCCGCCTATTGTCCATTGATATAAAAAATAAACAGCTTCTACCGCTTTTTCATCCTTCAACGTCCCAAGGACACAACTCTAAAATTTAGCTTCACATACGTTGTATGAAAATGGTGCGGAATTCTTCGAAACACGAGTCACAAAAGATTTTCAAGAAATTGTGATAAAAACTTAGTAAATAAAAATAAATTTTATAAAATATTTGAGGACGTGCCTTCAATGCGTACATCGCGTTTATATGTATGTATAATGTATGTTTGTATACTGGACACTGTTATAGGCTTGAGGGACTAGGGCTGAGCGGCAAGCTAAGAGAAACTAGTTCTTCGAGTTTGAACCGCCCACCTATTTTAAAACGCATGACTAAAGCAGCATCCAGGGAATTAGTCGATGGTGACTCACTTGAAAAATCTATGAGTTATATAGTTATAAGACTATCATTAAACGTTTGCGGTTATGACACGAATAAGGGCACAGTGTCTTAAATAGCCAATAAATTGCGGTTACAGAAACACAGGTCAATAGTTCATTGGTTTAAACTTTGATACCATTTTTGGTATCTTGTGAAATCGCTTCGATAATCCTCGACAGCTGTTAGTGTTTCCGAGATAGTTCAGGCGAATTCAGAATATTTTACGTCAAATCTAACTAAAAATAAAATGAAATTGACAGTTTTGATTTTTTATATATGTATATTTAGGAAAAAAGTTTCCCCTTAAAAGTCCGCACCCCGCTGGATTTTTTTACACAAAAGAGGTTACAGCTAAAATAAAACTGTCCAAGTCAAAAAAGATAACCATCAAATCATCAGATCTGCTAAAGGGTATTTATTTAATTTTTATAAGGTAAAATGTTTATAAAAATAAGTTGTACATATGTTTTTCTTCAAAAATATCCTTGGTACTTTTTTCTATTACCAAGATATCTAGTAGGTGTAGGGACTCTTATCTAAGACAGGCATTATCTTATATAAACGCTTATCCTAAGTAGGGCCATGATGTTGCATAAGCCGTAGCTGGATTCAGAATTACTTGGACATTAGGTAATTTTCAAAAATACAATTATTTAGGCGGATATGTCGTTTCCACAAGTTTCTATTTGAAAAATATAGGGAGTCATTCATTGATCGTTAATATTAATTTTTGGTCAACAGTCATCCATCTCTCAATCATCTCACGACCTTATCATTAGAGAATAGATCAAAAACTTTTTTGGCCGTCAATCATTACCATCAAGTTCACAATCCCAATAGAGCTCATTAATTTACGTCAAAATAATTCTGTGATAATAGGTAATTATTCCTGTCATATTAAAAACTTGAAATATAATTAAAATGATTAATGTTGTGATTCTGATCTCGCGGTACTCTTAAACTTATACTTTTCTATTTATAAATTTATTATCTATGTACATATTTTATGATAGAAACCTTAATTTATTTAACAGTATTTTTAAATCACGAGTCACCTCTATAATACAGCATTCTGCCCGTATTTAGGGTTGGAGTTTCACATATTTTTTTAAAAATTAAAACTGAATTTTCAATATAATTTATTAGGTAGAGTAATTAATAGACTTAATATTAATCCTTTGTAATATTAAAGTATGAATAAAAGATTCAATAAAAAAAAACATTATTTTAGTGGAACGAAAGGCCTGTTGTCGACAGTCAATAGTCCATAGAATAGTTTTGTTACAATCCATAATTTTGTTTAATTTTCGCCATTTTATTTGGTTTTTTTAAAGCCTTTTAAAAAAATCTCCTAATTCTTTACAATTATCTACAAATAAGGTTGAGTTCTTATTTTAAAATAGTATTTAACAAAACCTTAGCTAGTCATAATTTTCAACAAAAATTGCGATATTCTTCTTCTTCAAACCTTTATCCGCACCCCAATGGTGCATAGGGCACTGCATCATATAAACGCAGTGTTATCATGATTGTTAACACGTGAAGCGGTGATCAACCCTCCGCTTCAGGTACCAGTCCAGGGTAATATTGAACAAATATTAAAGTGAAAAAATCACTTTTATTTATTTGACCCCCCCTGGCAATCGAACCCGGGACCTCCAGAATGGATTTGCGATATTATTGTAAACGATTCATATTACAGAATGCAACCATCATTCTAAGTTTTACCGATCATTTCACGAGAATGCCTTCTAAACGTGTGGGTATTAATATAAGTTCATAGGAAATACTATAAAGCTCCGAAAGATATTGTGAAGGAGGGTGCAGGCCACTTAATATTCCCTCTCGATATAAACAAAACAAGTGACGTACGAAACAAAAGCGCGGGTGTTGCAAACGACCGGAAACCTTTTAACCCTACCTCTGAATGGCAACCCAGGCTGTGGATATGGAATAGTTTAGCTCTGGGGTCACATCGATAAATGTGTTATGAAAGTAAAAAGGATTTGTTGAAGAGAAAAACTATGCTTTTAGTAAACCGGAGTTATAATAACATATCCGTAAATTATTATTACATAAATACATAAATGCGATATAAAGCGAAGTACCAATTTTTTCGATAAAATAATGTGTTTAAAAAAAAAGATTTAACACACAAATCTCTATTGAAGGGGCCTTGTATTTAGGTATGAGAATAAGTATGTATAAGGAATATATGAAAATACACCATGAACACAATTATCACAATTATTAATTAATTTTATATTTTAGTTATTATACATACCTGAATGATGGAATTTTAACGTCTGAAACATGTAGTCTATAATAAAACTCAAGTGGTAAAAAACAAGTGTTTTCTTTAATCATTGTAACACAATTATCAATAATTAATAGTCAATCTCTCTTCATTTCTGTTTTCACGAGATTTTGAAATATAATAGTGTTTAACGTTGTTTTTTTAAACAAAAATAAATTTTTAGTAGATATAATGTGTTATTTTGTTTATATTTTACTCCACCTCCAGTGTAGTGGTTAACGCGTTTGGCTACCATACTGGAGGTCCCGGTTTTGATTACCAGAAGGATTAAAATAAATATTAGTGACTCTAGCATTTATTTAATATAATCCTGGACTGGTACTTGAAGCGCAGGGCTAACATTTTTTTCGTGTATTTAACGATCGAAAACGGAATTTACAAAAAAATAATTACGTTCAATTTTACCTAGGTTTAAAGAAAATTAAGTTGCTATTTACCGAATACTAGGCGAATATTCTTATTACAATTGGCGCAATTTTAAGAGTACATAATATTCATATAAGTCCCAACAAAGAATAAACATGCAGATTATTCGAATACTTAGAAAGAGTTAGTTCAATAATACATTATGCAAATTCGATTAAATTTTATCCTTATATTTCAATAAAAGTGGTAACTCTCTAACGATTATGCAAATTCCTCCAGCAAAAAGGCAACCTAAATCATCATAATCCGTTCAAATTAATGCGATAACAATTCGAACTTACTAGACGGAGATAAAACCTTATTAGCGAAATAAAGTTCACATTCGTTCAAGATGGAGCTTAAGGATCATAAGCTCGGAGACATTGTAATTTGTAAATCGTCTCAGAGTTTGAGCTTTACGAAATCCGCTTACGGGTTTAAGGGTAAACAGATACACATGAAAATATTGATTAAAATACCAGGTAGGTATTTAATATTCCTAGAAAACAAAATGAAAGTGCTAACTTTTAACCTAATCACGCTTATGGAAAACATACAGTTTTATCAAAAGCTTATTTGAGTAAATAAAAATGTGATTTAAATTTATCACACGAGCTGGTTTGATAACGTTCTTGAAGTAAGATAACTGTTTGCCAAATGATAATAATAAATAATAAATAATTATAATTTTGGATAATTTATATGGCGCCATTTTCGTAAAATACTACCTCAAGTGTGATTTAATTGAATGTGATTTAATTGAGGGGAAAAAAGATTGTGGAAATTATTTAGCACACAAATGTGCTTTTAGTTTTTTTTTCGTATATCAAATTGTTGTACAGATTTACTATACCAAAATCTCTTACATACTACTACTACTGACCCTTATCCGCACCCAATGGTGCAAAGAGCACTGCATCAAATATACGCAATGTTTATTCTATCGTTTATTATATGCAGGCAAGATGATCAATCCTGCGCTTCAGGAACCAGACCCGGATAACAAATAAATAGTAGAGAGAAAAAAAAAACATTCATTTTGACCCGCCCTGGGAATCGAAACCAGGGCTCCCAGTACGATGGCTAAATGTGCTAACCACTAAACTACTGAGGTGGACGAATTTCCAGAGATGTACATTAAGTATATAAAAAAACATTTAAAGGTCTGAATATCTTCGTGTCCAGACAAACATAATGCATTAAATTTAGCATGGGAAAATTTCCACTGCTGTACCCTTCGTAAAGTCTAAGGAATTCAGCAAAAAATACAAATAATTACAACCCCGAGTACCTACATAAGTGGTAGCTGTTAACTGGTTTACAGCAGGCAGGTGAGGACTTATTACAATCGGCTGACGAGTAACGGTTCCTTTTTGAAATACAAAAACTGGTTCCGGCGCCTCTATTGTGCGAAGCTTTACAACTAGGGGCTGGTGTCTGATTTCATACGAAGTTTTGATTATTATTTAGGGGTGAGTGTGACCACGAACGCACGGAATACAATAATAAAGGAATAAATTCATAAATTGGTCAGATCGTATCGAAAATTTGAATCGCCCAATTCAATTCGATTTTTTGACTGCGAAAAAGCTTTTATCGCCTTCGCTAAACATATTAGGTGCTAAAAGAGCAGAAAAGCTTTTAAAGACGTTTAGAGCGACTTTTAAACTGTTTACACTCTCGAAGCTTCCAATAAGAAGGAAAACAAAAAGTCATGCATTATTCAAGAAAAAGAGAAGCCTTTTATATCTACATGCATGGTTTGTTTGAGCCAGAAAAATAATTACGAATACACGGTGAGTAAATTGAGAATACTTGCCAAGTATATATATAATATATAATTTGTATATTAAAAGCATTGGAAAACTTTTTGGTATGGTAATATAACACTCTCCTTATCATTCACAGTTCACATTGTGTAATACCACTAAAAAAGTTTTTTTTGTTATTCTTTTAAATGGTATTACACAATGGAAATGAATGATAAGGAGAGTGTTATATATAATACACATAATTTTGAGATATAACTACCATACACCTTTAATGGATCTCTTATCCATAGTAAACATATTAAATTTAAATTTTCATATTTACTTTTACTCTTTGACAGTAATTGCTGTATTTTGAAAGTTTTCATGAGGAGAATAATCAATTATGCTAGATGTAAATACATAATTAAGATTTTCCAAATTAGGCTATTTTTTGGCAGATTTAGCATGATTTTTAAAATTTAAATTAAACACTTATAAAATACTACTATTGAATTTACTAATGTAAACAACTAGTTTCGAGAACATTTGTAGTTCTCGAAATTAGTCATGTATACATTGATAAACTCAAAATATTTTATTATAATAGGTTATTTCAATCATCGTGTGATCCACAAAGTGCCTGCCAAACAAATATATTCTAAAATGCAGTTAATTTTTTTCCAGGATTTTTATGCGCGTTGTCTTCTATTGCACTCAATAATTCACATTGATAGATATCAAAATAATTTATTGACAGTTAGCACAGTATCGTAGAATAAAACCTTTGTATTGTCATTGCATGTCATATTTTAATGGTTGCATGTTGGAAACGTTTTATCATACTGCGTCCATTTGCACTGTTTTTGTCATTAACACAGATTGAAATCAAAATGATGGACATGAACAGTGTTATCCATCAGATGGCGCTGACGGAAATACACTCACAAAAAAACTAGGTAACATTATTATAGCAAAGTTATAATGGGCAGTAAGGCACCTTTATAATTCTGAAATGTGCTTTAAATACCTTAAGAGTAAATAAAATAATTTGGCAAATAGTTAGTTTAACTTTTACAGTTAAAAAAATATATTTTAAAGGTGAAAAATTATCTCCAAACTTACCCAATGATGTGAAGCTTTTGATTTGTAGTTAGTAAAATATCTGGTTACTTACCTGAAAACAAATAAAAAAATGGATTAAAATAATGTTATTTCTTCAGCGTTTTAGATGGTGTTATACATATATCAATAATCAATTGAGAATTTTAGATAATTTTTTTTGACTTTGAGGATGATTTTTTTCTTCCTAAAACGGTATTTACAAGATCTTTAGGCAAAAATAAGACAATTTTTTAAACATATGATGAGTGTCTCAAATTGAAATGAAACATTTATGTTTTTTATACGAAAGAAGATGGAAGTCTGAGGATCCTAAGGCTTACAACCTGGCATTTGGCTGGCTTAATAAATAGCTTTATACGCTTGTGTAACGTTCGCCATTTTGCCCAATATTGAACATCTAAATTCCCATATTTTTTTAAGGATGTATTTATGCAATATTGTTGGATTTCTTTACCATGCTAGGCGATAGTGGCACCATGAGTTGAGAAATTTGCGGAGATTATAAACCTAACTCCAATTTATAATATTTGGTACATATATCGCTCGCTCCTTTCAACAACGTCATATATAAAAAAAACTTGATTTTTCAGGAGATCGTTTTCAAAGTTTAAAAATATAATGAATGTATTAAAAATAAATATCAAGCCACTTATTGAACTTTTTACTGCGCAACAGATCTTTTTAGGTAAAACCTGAATGTTTTTTTTCCATTTGAAAAATATTTAGTATATTTAAAATAATAATTAAACAATACGTTTTCTTAAAAATGCAAAAACTAAACTTTCTGCCCTGTAGCGAGTAAATATTTAGTTAAAAATATGCCGTTTTTGCTGGGATATAGTACATTTTCTGGGCATTCCGAAAACACGCACAACTGAAAATTGACGATTTTTGATATATGACGTTGAAGGAGTGAGTGATATATTATATAATAGACACTTTTGGTTAGCCTTCATATATTACGTTGTTTAGGAGTGTCGATAGGTTTTTTTTTTCAAAGTTAGGGAAAAACCCATCATTGGCTCATTTGAACGATCACATGCTCAAGCATTTAGAAATTTCTAGTGTTGAATGGTGACAAAGGAAATTCTAGTCATTCCTTTAGCGCTAAGCAAGCGTAAAAATAATATATGTCCAACTCTGAGAAACGCTGTCAAAATATTTCTCTGGAATTCCAGAAGCAGTGAACATAGTGTGTTTATTTTTAAAGCCAACTCTGTTTGTGAATGCGGCTCTTGGATTGTTTCAATAAGATATAAAAATGTAAACCAACACGACTCTAAACAAGCTTAAACCATTTGAAATCCAGTTATAGCAAGTAACCATCAGGCCTCTTCTCCTCAGGGTTATGCGGAGAGAATAGAACGCAACACAACTCTGCCTTTTAAAAACACTTTTCGTATTTTTTAATATTATTATTCCGACTCCTGACCTGACCACTATCAAGTATTTAAAATGCTTGATAAGCCCAAATTTTCCTAGGTTTTCCTTTGCTTCTAGTACCAACCACATTTGCGTCATCAATTTGTTTTATTATTATTTCACTGATTAATATACATACTTATATGGTTTTTGAAAATGACACGGAATGCATCGAAAGACACACACATAGACACATATCCATCATTTCTATCAATATTAACGAAAGCTAGGTTTTTATACCTAGAATGATCATACTTCCATCTTCAAAAATAATGGAAAGTTCGTCTCAGCTGAGACCTATAATATATGCATAAGTGTATATATATATATATATATATATATATATATATATATATATATATATAACATATATATATATATATATATATATATATATATATATATATATATATATATATATATATGTATATATATATATATATATACATATATATATATATATATATATATATATATATATATATATATATATATATATATATATATATATATATATATATATTTATTTGTACACATAAACCTTAGAAACACGCGACAGAATAACCAATTGTTATGTACAATAGTGTCCATCATCCAAACAATATTATTGAAAGGGTTGAAGTTATTGAAAGTTGAAAGTGCGTAAATAAAAGCACATTCGACTCGGAACAAGTGTTCAATAGTATTTAAGTGGTGGGTTTTGCGATTTGAAACAAGTATTTTGATATTCCACGTAGGTAACATGGAAGCCAATGGAATGAAGCTCTAACGAAGGGGGTGTCATGTTATAGTTGTTTATATATTTACCAGTTGGTATTATAACAAGTCATTTCAAGATAAACAGCAAAACAAAGTATACATCAAACTATGAGTAAGCGGTTTGTCACTATGACTTGAAGACGGTAGGAAGTCAATACGAATTTTAGAATCAAATTATAAACACAATCTCTTAAAAAAATCAAAAGTGTTTATTTGTATAAACAGTACTTAATAAACAATTGTAAGACCCGCACTTTCCTATGACTCTGAATGCTGGACGATGTATAATATAACACCTTCTCTTGGCAACTAGATACTGCTGAAATGCTTAATCTTAGATTTTAAGTTGGAGTGTTCCTTGGAGACAAAATTAAATAAATACATAGATGAAGAAGAACAAGTCTGGGCATTTATAGGGCTTACGAACATCATAGGCTTGGTTAAGTGATCACTTTACACACGTGTATATTCACCAATTGTACCCATGATTGACAACATTACTACTCAAGTTTTTAGAACTCCTAGATATATTGATATGTTTGGATAAAGGAGATCCAAAAATTTGAGTAGTATTATTGTCATCATTGGTAGAATTGGTGAATGTTACACGTGTGTAAAGTAATCACTAAAATAAGCCTGTGACGGTCGTAAAATCGGTAAATGCGAAGACTTTCATATTATTCGTCTATGTTGAGATGTCAAAAATGTAAAAAATAACTCCTAAGCGGAGATAATCCAGATTCGTGAACAAGTATCTGGACACACTTGAAATGTTGAAGTTTAACCTTTATAATTTATCAACATTTATCGAATTGGCAACGTTTATTCCTATCGCAAGGCTACACAATGCACGTATTCAATTGTAAATTGTAATAATTGTATTGTATGTGGAGTGGTGATATAAATTTAAGCATTAGTAGTATCGCATTATTCTATGGTGGGTGGGTAGTTTATCTCATTCAACCTTCATTTTCAGAGGAAGCCCATAAATAATATTGCATTCATGGGATTATCAATTCATCACGAACTCTAGACGAGGGTCTTCCCTACATCTGTGATATAATATTCTGTATTTAATAATACCAAATATAACTTCATAATGTCATCCATATAGGTGATGATCGGTAGTTTATAAATATTACATGGAAGACACGTATGTTTACTATTTACTAAATGTGTATTGGTTTTGTTGAAATGAGTACGTAGAATATATTTTGGGTACATATTCAGCATATTTCAGTTTCAACCCGGCTTTCCAGTACCTACATGGAATTCAAAGTTATGATTCGTATCGAAATAAACTATTCAATTATTAAGTTAGTTCATTTCATGATTACAATCAACTCTTAATTTTATAGGTAATGCTTGACTCAACCTTACATTCTTTCCTTATTTTACCCTTAGAACGTCCATCACACATAGTAGTTTATAGCTACTAGATAGCAATTCGACATTCATTTCATCCTTCATTTGCAATATATTTTTTTTTATGAAAACTGAGACTCCTAATTAAATTTTGACGAAACAACATCCAAGTACATATTTAAACAATGGCTATACATATAATATTAAAACTCATCCATCCTTTGATTTAAAATGGATAAAATACATCATAAAGATAAATGCATTAAAAATGCAATAAATTGACGATCACCTTTCTCAGGAGATTTAAATTATACCGATGAAATATTATTAAATTTATTCGAAACTCTTCACCAATGGCCTTTATTAAATTGACATCCTAATAGGTCCGCATGACTCCAACTGTCGCCAAACCGGATATCCAGTCCAATAAAATGTCAGATGGCCGGAACAATAGCATTCCTTTGATCTCCCAGTCCGCTACGGCCAATGCCAGACAGACCCACAGACTGATACTCAAAATGCTTAATTCCTCCAATAAAATGATTTTAATGATAAAATGATAAAATGATTTCACAATGTATTCAACCGAAACTAACGGGTTGCTAGATTGGAAGATTGATGGATCGGTAAAACATATGGTTAAAAGGATAAAGGATCTACCAAACAGGAAGAAGGGAAACTGATAAATCTACACTTAAAACAAACCATAAGGTAGTATCCTGTCTTACAACAGCTTTGGTATTTTTGAATCCTTGAATAATTCATATAAAGGCACGAAGTTTATCAACAATATTTATTTAGTAACGATGTCTAATAAATTGATCAGTACCAGTAGTCACCATAAATATGTTAATGATAGAAATGTGATTATAATGACTCCATGGACTTTTTTTGACATTTCAACACAAATGAATAAGAACATGACTGGTCATAGGCAGTTGATTGATCACTTTAGAAACGTGCAACATTCACCATTCTACTTATGATTGACAATCACACTACTCAAAATTATAAAACTCCTAGATATATGGTTAATCTCATAATACAGTACATATGAGTTCACAACAGCCATCTGTGTATGATTTAAAAAGCTTTTATGTAGCAGAGACCCTTTGATTTGGATTTATACAAGATCCGAGCCAGGGGGGTGAAACAAATGTAATAGTTTTTTCACACAAATATTTATTAAATATTATCTTGGACTGATACCTGAGTCTCAGGATTGATCATCTTGCCTTTGTGTAATGAATGATCAACCCAAAATTGCGTCAATTTGATGCAGTGCCCTATGCACCAGTGGATGCGGATAAGGGTCAGAAGAAGAAAGAAGAACTATCAGAGCACCTAACTCGCCTTTATATGATTGACGATTAAGTAAACATTACGTCAATCCAATGCGGTGTTCTATTCACATTTTGGATGCAAATAAGAATTTCAATATAATATTTTTACAGTAATACTTAACAGTTTTTGGGTATACTAATCATTATAATCCAGTGAATACGATTTGGATTAAATTGGTTATTTTATTTATCAGTAAATTTAATCCTCACATTCGATTGAAAACGCCATAACTAGGCGAAACAATTATCACAAAATTAATTTTTATGTGTTTTTTAACAATAAAATACAGGTTAGTAGACTCAAAAAATCTGTGTTTGATTTCACAATTAAAACATGTTTCTTTTAATACTACACGCATATTATCGATGATTTATTTTATATAATATTACGTTATATTGGTGTAAACATGTGTCGGGTGTTTGACTATGAAGGAAGTCTAAAATCGTTTGAAAAGATTTATCTACTGCACATTGCGTTAGGTCAAAAATGTCGACAGCTGATACTATGTCTAAGGTAATGGTATACAAACACCATGCAGCGATATCCCCTCAACGTAACTAAACTGAATTTAAAATTGTGCTGCGTCACGAAACTATCGTATTTAACCAGATGCCATAGAACCCAGTTATCAACAACGATTGATAACATGAATCAATTTACGATGGAATAAATTTACCGCTTGATGATTTAATTAATTTAAACCAAAATTTTGGATACTCTCACAAAACTATTTATTGAAATGGCGTTTACCTTATAAATTTGTAATATATTCTTCTTCTAACTCTTATCCGGACCCAATGGTGCATAGGGCACTGTATCATATAAACGCAGTATTATCTTGTTCGTTAACATATGAAGGAAAGGTGATCAACCCTCCGCGTCAGGTACCAGTCCACGGTAATTTTGAATAAATATTAGAGTGAAAAAATCACTTATATTTATTTGACCCCCCCCCCCTGGAAATCGAACCCGGGACCTCCAGAACGGTAGCTGAGCGTGAACTACGGAGGCGTACAAGGCAAAGATTGTGGCTACTATCGGAAAACAATAGATTGAAATGGCATTTACCTTATTATATTTGTAATATATTATAATTCATGTAAATCAAATAACTGTGTGTGATTTTTGTATAATCTCAAGAAAGATTTGGAAGATAATGGAAGTCTGGGTATTTACAGGGCTTATGACCTGTGATAGGCTGAACTTGGCCTTACAGGATAATGAGGGTCTGCTCCAGATTCCTCATTCGCCTGTATACGTCAAGTGTAATGGCTTATATTAATATTTATTGTATGGGCAACGCCAAGCGTAAGGGTAGTGTGTTATATTGGGGCACATTTACCGGAAAGGTTAATGTGTTAAATTGGTCTCAGCGGATGGTTTGATATGGGACCAAGTACTTGGCGTTATATATTAATGTACCTAGATCTACATAGGTAGATATTTCATTCCCGAAGTTGTTTTAGATTCAAATAGTTTTTTCTTTTCTTCTTCGACATGAAAAATCTCATTTTTAACGAAGCCAATCACAATAATATGAAGTAGAATAAAATGTATTCAGAACATAATGAATTATCAATGGGTCTATTTTATAAGAGTTTATTTTAAAAAATAGTATTCTTTCGAACGCAATGTGACACTCAACACTGCATCGTATGTAAGCAGTGTTATCTTGATCGTAAAATACACTAAGCATCAGGTCTATGCTCCAGCTTGATCAGTACAGGGTAATATTAAATAACTAATATTTACAACATTTTGAGTGTGTCCAAATAATGGTTCATAAAACTGGATAATCTCCAATTAGGAGTTATTTTTTACATTTATTTTGACATTTCAAAATGGATTAAGAAGAATATGGAAGTCTGGGAATTTACGGGGCTTACGACCGTCATAGCCTGGTTTAAGTGATCACCTTACACACGTGTAACATTCATCGATTCTACCCATGATTGACAACCACACTACGCAATTTCTCGAAACTTCTAGATATATTAATTAAACTCGAAACATGGTGTTTGAATTCACAGAATTTCACTAGACACATCTATGGTGGGGTGAGAGGAACTTTTTATTTTTATTCATATATTTTCTGATCTTACTCGAAGTACGAAAAAGGTAAAAGTTTTATTTTAACTTTCCTCCACGCGTTGAAATAAATCCTGTACATAAGGAACATCCCTTCTATTATTAGGGGATCATTTCCAGATGACTTCTATAAATCTCTCTGTAATGGCGATTCAACTGGAGGGTGTAGCGAAACAAAAATACACGTTATTTACAACAAAAAATTAACTTCGAGGATTTAAATCCGAATCGATTTAAGATAAGGTATGAATTTTTATTTATAATAGTAACTAAGCATTACGCTACGTAGCCAAAGAGAAAAAACGACAAATAACCAGTGATGGGTGATCGAATTAAAAAACCGATTTAAATAACGACTTCTTAAAAATCCTCACTTAAATCGGTTTTAAGATTAAATTACTTAAAGCTAATCACACCAATCATTGTACAAATTTGGTGTATTTCTAGCTCCTGATATATAATGCATATATCATAATTTGATAACAAAAACTAACGAAAATTATTTATATCAGGTAACCAAAAATGTAACAGTTAACCATTAGGCATATATATACTCGTAGTTAGTTACGAATATAAATAATAATTTATCCCTTAAATCATATTTTTGAAGATACGATCCCCCAGACGAATGTGTGGCAAAACGATGTTTGAATGATGAAATAAGGAAAGAATGCAAGGCTGAGATAAGCATTATCGATAAAATTAAGAAAGGTGTGTTGAGATGGTTTGGATATGTGGAACGAATGAGTGAGGAAAGAACGGGTAAACAAATTTATGAGGCAAATGTAGTTGGAAAAAGAAGCAGAGGAAGACCGAGGAAAGCTTGGCGCAATCACAATGGTATGTCAAATACTTGAAAGCGGCTGGGTCAGGAGTCGTAATAATCGTCGGGTATGTATGAGGAGATGCATGAATGTAGAAGAGACGAAGAATGTTTGCAAAGACAGAGTGGTGTGGCGTTCGATTCTCTCTACCTACCCCCGCCGGGAAGCGGTGTGATGGTTAGTTAGTTAGTTTTGTATTGATTCTTACATCCACGCTTCACCTTATATACCATATGCACGCTGATTATTCCAACTTGTTTATTTTCAAGTGACATGTCTTCTTCCGTATTCCTCGGTTTCTACTTCTGACCACATTAACCCTGTTAATGTATTTTGCAATCCTTTCATCATTCATTCGCTTCAAATGCCCAATTCATTCAAATACACCATTCATAATTTTACTGACTATTAAATCATACATCGATTACGTAGACGGCTTTCAATCGATCTAAAAATAATTATTTTAGTATATCAAGGTAAGGTGAGAAAATAGATTTATGTAGTTAATAAGGGTGTCAAAACACGGGTTGTTTTCAGCTGCTTTTGTGGATCGTGGCACCAGTACGTTAAAATTTAAGTATTTCATGCCCCCTAAAAGCTGTTCACTGAAGCTGAACGTCATTACACGCATTAAACTAGGCATGATGTGTAAAATTCGTATACTAAAAAAGTAAGTACGACGGAAAATCAATCAATCAGAAATGAAATATAAACTGCAAATATTAATTTGAAAAAAATATTTTTTAAATGTTTACATGGGAAAAGAGAATACTGTAGCTACTAAAAATATATTGACCAAGAGTATAAAAACCATGACTCAAATAATTGAAGAAACGCGTTTAAAGATTTATTACTTTCATTGCTTCATGTATGCAGATAGCGGGTGTTAACCCTTAAGGGTTCGAAGGATAAGATAACAATAGTACCTAACATACGTATATTTTAGTAATGGTGTGATTATGGTTTAAGTAAAAAAGTAATTTGAAAAAATGTCTGCCGTAAAGTGTTCTTACTGATACAATATGTTTTAATTGTAAGAATATAAATCCGCAAAAACATAAAATACGTAAATTGCAAATTGTAATGATTTTTCACCAAAACTGCGCTATATAAATAAGCTGTTTATTACTATTATAATTATTGGTACAAAGTTTTGACAGTTGTTTTTTGAGTTTGGCATAAATATAAATGTGGATTTTTGTGACTGTATTTATGTTAATTGTTATCATAAAATAATGAACGAATATTCATCACTACAAGATTTTCAAAGTTATATTGAAGAAAATAAAAATTGAGTTTTCGGCAATTTATATACATTTTATTCTATAACCGGTAATTTAAAATCGTTTTCCAAATTCTAGTGCTATTTTTTTTCAGTAAAAGACGCATTTAATTGTTACGCGAAGTGATGATACCTTGGATTTGGTGCTCTATCTTGTACATAATTTTAAAACACCTAAGATTTTAGATTATCTAATGTTCGTCATCTGTATCTTTTCAAAAGTATTTCAAGCCTAGATGCAAGAAACTAGAACGCTGGACTGATCACCTCGTCCTCATAATATGATAATTTGGATCCAACATACAGAAATATAAAACTTATGTAATCAGCTAAAATAATAAAAATGCATTGGACAACTGAAAAAGGCGCGCTCACGTGTTCATAATACAAACAATTACAAATCAGATAAGAAATGGGAGGGTCGTTTGGCTAAAGTCAAACACAGAAATTGAGCAAAACTCGACTCGAAATCTACAGTACCAATAGACCCAATACCTGTAAAAGGTATTCCGAACGTTTCAAGTCTCTTCAAAATCTTTAGAAACACACACACAGAAAGCATAAAAGAATTCACTTTGCACGTATACAAATGTGATGCAAAGGGGAAATCCCTTCGGTATAGTGCCATAAAACTTGACGTAAAAAGTGAACGCTGGGTTTAAGTGCTCCAACAAAGGGAATCTAGACCCTATGTTGGAATGGTTCTTCTGGGAATTTAGGGTTGAACTATAATGCAAAACTCTATGCTAGTCAGTTTATCAAGAGTATATATTTCTATATTTTTCAACCGATGTTACATACATTTTAGGATGAAGAGTATTTTGTAATTCGATCTTGGTTAATTTTAGCAGTGGTTGAATAGGAAAAAAATATTCACGCAAAATTTTAGCATTATGAATTTCGTTAAGTATTTAGTTTAAATAAATAAATAAAATAGGTTGACATCTCAACAGAGATGAAGAAAATATTGAGATCTGGGTATTTACAGTGCTTAAGACCTGTCCGAGGCTCACTTAAATCAGCCTAAGTGTAAGGCTTGTAAATATCAAGACATCCATATTCTTTTTTATTTATATTGAGATGTTAATATATATAACTCCTAAATGGACAAACCCAGATTTGTGAACAAAGATTTGGACACTCAAAATATTGGAAATATAATAGGATTTGTATGTGGCTGTAGAAAGGGATAAGGTTAAAATTATTGTAAATCTATGTAATGTACATATGATGTTGTTCAACACATTGTTTTCTGGAAACGCTTATAAGCGTCTTTTACTACTGTTAGTAGTGAGCGGGAGACGATTATAAGCGTTCTATTTGCTCACTTTCGGAACAGTGCGAGATACAATTTTTTGTTGCATAGATGGGAGTTAGGTCTTTCGGTTACTTATGATTAGTTTATTTGTGATTAGTTTACGACCCTAATCAGTACATTAATAAGGGTCGGGGTTGATAAAAAAAACTATCCGCCAAAAATGTGTTAAAATAAATAAAACGATACGTGTAAATCCATTCAAGTTTTACAATTGACCCAATTCAGCTAAATTTGAAGCGAATACGTCCGGAATAACTTGGTATTTTCTGTGTCACGGCTCCTGATATTAGATTTCATGGGTTCAATCCCGGAGATTATAGGATCAAACCCCTCCTAAGGGTAGCAGAATTTGGATTCGCAGAAATACCATGGTCAGAAGCAAGGTAAAGGACATTGGAAGTAAACCCCGTGTCATTACGCCCTCCCCCGAATTGTTCGGACATCCCATAATTTAGGGAATCACCGAAATATATTCCTAAAAGTTAAATTCTTTGTTTCCATTGTTCCATCCCTCTAGACCTAGGGGAAACGTTTGTCCCAGCGAGAAATAGGGTTCGGATAATGAAATTAGGATCGACGAAATGAGACTAATGAGATTTGTAGACGTTTAAGGTAAACGAGTTGATCGCGTTGAGAGACTAAATTGTTTAATGTTTCCATATATCTCAATGGAAGATGATACAGGATATTCAAAAGCGAACTCGCAAACAACAAGGATATGTACAAGACTATTACATTCTCACAATGTTAATAAGATTCATTTTTAAATCGAGCCTGCGATATGTACAATGTAATGCTTAATGAAATAGACATCAATAATGTTACTTTTCTTTTCATCAATGATGAGTCCATTCGCCAGGGATTACGCTTGGATGGCTTGACTCTGGCTAATACCTGTACCCGACGGATTCTCCAGTTCTTTGGACAAGTTGCGCGTGGCAACGAGGATAGCCTGGAACGACTAGTTGTGATCGGTAGCCTGGAGGGAAAGAGAAGGAGAGAAAGATCTCACACGATGGACCGATCAAATTAAGGCAGCAGCAGGCACCTCTGTGGTTGGAGCGCTACGTGCAGCGCAGTCAAGGGATAACTGGAGAAGAGTCATTGCTTCTGCAAGGGTCACAACCCTCAGCAATGAGGAATAAGACGGAGAAGAATGTTTCTTTTAGTACGTTTAAGAGAAATATTGTTGGTGTCTATTTGACTAGTTGATAAAGAAAATTTCTATTTTTTGATAAAAACATGTAATGTAAATTTATTATTTAGTTATACTTTTATGCACATGAAAGTATATTTTTATTTTTATTTTTTGATTACTTAAGTGAAAACCTCTAATTGGAATGTTATTTTTTAAATTATATTATATTATGTTATTTTTGTTAAATATTCTGTTGGTTTTCCAATAAATACATAAATAATTTTAAAAAATTAAAAAAGATCTCAACGTCATAAGACTGATCAATATATGTATGACATCTAAAATATCCAATCATGAGTACAATGGTAAATATTACACGTGTGTAAAGTGATCACTTAATCAGCCTATGATACGTCATAAGCCCTGTAAATACGTAGACTTCCATATTTATCTTCATCTGTTTCGAGATATCAATAAAAAAAATCTGAAATAAATAACTGCCAAGTGCAGCTAAATCCAAAATTCGTGAACAAAAAATTGTTATAATTATTATTATTATTGTTTTACATATTTATGGTGTTGTTTTACAGGTTTAAATTACTGTTTATTGTATATCGCCTTTGAAGTAATTTCTCACGGCACTATATAACTTGTAGAATAAATAAATTTTAAATACATTATTAGTGCATGTTTATTTTATTTTAATGATCAAGATGTGCTCTATCGCTATCTCTAAGACTAAATAGACATACTGAAGTATGAACATGTGGAGCAAATGGATAACGAGATAATGAGTAAGTAAGTATATTTGACAAATGTGAATGAACGGGAGAACAGAACGAGGACGGTCAAAGGTACGACCTGATCAATCGGAACCTAAAATCTGGTGGTGTCAAAAGTCTACGTAATCGGAGGTCATGTATGACTAGTATGGACGTGAAGGAAGAAAGAGGCATATCGCTCACTCCTTTCAACAACGTTATCTTCTGCCCTGACATATGTCAGGGCAGAAGATTTTGGCGTTCCATCTTCTCTGCCCACCCATGCAGAGAAACGATGTGATGGTAGTGGCACTAGTAGTAGTAGGATAACACGTTAGTGAAGTGGCGTTTATTTAAGGCCTAGGGATGTGGTTGACTCATACTTAAAGAAACTTGCGCTGTAGTATGGAAGAAAGGATCTGCAGGAGGGCGATAAAACGGCTGCCAAAAATTGTTTTTGAGGGGTGTAAAATGCAATTCGAAGTAAATCGTTATTAATGCCGTCGGGGGAAAATGCGAAGCGTTACATCTTGCGACTCGTGGTGAGAGGAATTCATCACGTTTAAATGAAAATAGAGAATAATTTGGAGATTAAATGTAGCGTTGTGTATTCAAAACGTCCATATTTACAATATAATACTCGTATACATTATATATATATATATATATATATATATATATATATATATATATATATATATATATATATATATATATATATATATATATATATATATATATATAAATATATATATTTATATATATATATATATATATATATATATATATATATATATATATATATATATATATATATATATATATATATATATATATATAAACGATTCGATCTTCATTTATGAAATCATACAGTGTTAAACAAAAATTTTCATAAACATACATATTACTAGAAATAAGGATAAAATAAGACTGCTATTGTTGAAAAAAACCGAGTCACAAAACTGTTTAATGTATAAGGATTTGAAAATGTATGATGAGATGTCTGAATGTATGAAGAATAAGGAGTCTGAAAAAAATTAAAAACAATTTTTTTGTTTACTGTAAGGAAATGTAAATATATATATATGATGTAAATCAAGTGTAAATAATAGTTTTTATTAGTGTAATATAAACTAATTAAAGAAAAAAACTCATTCGCTGACAAACTCACGGTACACTCAATCTATATATTAGAGGATTTGTATATTTTTAATGAAGTCCTGAATTCAACCCTTACGTATGGAAGTGAAAGATGGAGTTGGCATAAGAAGGACGAAAGTAGATTTAATGCAGTCGAAATGCAATCGCAACTGTGCAAAGACGAATGTGTGGCAAAACGATGTATGATAGATGTTATTCTTGTAAAATTTTAGAGAATGATTCCATCGATTAAATTAGTTGATGAAGAAAATACAAGTTACCATAGGTACAGAATAGAATAGAATAATGCACTTTAACAAATAATGTTATGTCGGTAGTCAAGAAGCCAGCATGGGGTAGCCATCTTTCAGGGAGTCACCCTCTGACCGCAGGAATTAGGGGAGAATCGGAAGTAAAGTGGGGACTGTGGAAGTGGGAAGTACGCATCGGATGGACAGTGTTAATAATGAATAGTGTTCATGCCTTGATAGGTGTATTGTGTCAGAAATAGATATGGTTCTCAGTATTGATTATGGTAACATGAATCTTGCCAGACCGATGGAAATTTCGAACGTAAAGATATAGGAACTCCTACAAGCAATGATCCTTTGCCAACCGCAGAAGAAGGTTCTTCAACATGTCGTGGTTTGCAAAACCACAACTGGCGAGACATAAGGTGTTTAAAAACGAACTTACTAAAAAAAGGTATATTTGTATTTGGTGTCCCTAGAGAGGTAAAGCATCTTTATTTTTTGTTTTATACGAAGGGAATGTGAAAGTCTTGACATTGACATGAATTATTTTTGTTTTATACGAAGCGAACACAGAAATCCAGGCATTTACAGGACTTTGTTTTGTTTTATACTAAGGAAGTATAGAAATTTGGGCATTTATTGGACTTATTTTATATGAATACGAAGGAAATATAGAAAAAGAAAAATTGAACTCACAGTGAAGAAACTAAATATCTAAGATTTAATTAAAAATAATAATTTTCTTTTCCAAACTACGTTACCGTTTTATCTATGTTCCTGCTGCAAAAAGTCTCGCCCCTTGACCCCCTCCCCTGTATTTATTTATATATACCAGAATATTTTTTTGCTCATTATTTTTTGTAATTACCTATCGATTAAAACAACTGTAGTTTTAGAAACTAGTCGTGTAAAATGAAATAAAACTCAATAAGTGGTGTTGTATAATACAAGTGTTTAATTTTACAAAATAATCTTTGAAAGAGATACAATATTTATTGGATTAAGTTTATTTGGCGAGGCGATCTGAAATAAAACACAAAAGGTACATAATTATTGATCGTATAATATTATTATTATAAGTAGATTTATTACATCGTGAGTCATGCCGAGGTTTTCGACCTATTGGTAATTAAGTGTACAATATTAAAGGCATGAGTATTTTCAAACAACCCAGTAAAACATCATAGGCGGCAATTTCTGTTACAATCGGTCATATAAATATAATATAAACACACATTATTTGTACATACACCTCACGTGATTCTGATGGCTACTGACAGTGTTTACACGAACGTGCAATTCGCCAGATACGATAATAAACATTATCAGACGGTATTATCTTTGGACATGTGAACTGAATAACGGATTTTGTAATTGCAGTGTGGACAACGCTGGCCACAATGATTCAAACATGTTTTTTTTTCGGAATATTCTTTTGCTACGATTTCTGCCGAAATTAACGTTGATGTGTTAGTAAATAGAATCCACAGGATATAAAGATTTTTATTACCTGACTTCCCAGGTGCACCGCAAGGGATGTAGAGATAAACTTCCATGTTTGCGTAAGGGGAAGAAATCACCCTATTTTTTAATACCTGAATGGATTAGTTTAGTTCAAAAGAAGAGACTCTATTTCGATTTGCATTTTCGTTACAGAATTACATAATTATTGGAAGTACTATGAAGGCACAACATTAATTGTCGTAATAATGAGCTAATATTGAGATAGGAAATGATTGATCAGAATTACCAGAACTATGACAACAATAAGTAATTGACGGATGTATTCATTGTACCTGAGTGGAACTGCCTGATAAAACTTATTTGTCGGAATGCATTGACAACCGCAAAGTGCTGTATCATGTTCTGAAGATAATTAGGGCAGAAATACAGGAAATGCTGGAATTGACAATTTACTGGTCATAACTTGAGTACCAACAAACATATATGAAATTCAAATGACCATTTTTTGTAAATGGTTACATTTCTGATGAAACTACCAATATTTTGATGACGGAAATACTATAAAGTGTGAAGAAAAAATAAAGTTCATTTTGACTTTGAAACTAGCCAGGATGATTAACAAAACAAACAAAAACTGCCAAACATAATAACAAGAAAAAATGACAAATGAAGTTGTCTAACAATGACTTCGCAAAGGCCGAAAGCTCATGACAAAGAAGCAAAATTCAAGACACTTTAAACTAGCTAAGGCTAAGCTAGCTAACCATCACGCCGCTTCCCCGCAGGGGTAGGCAGAGAGAATAGAGCGCCACACCACTCTGTCCTTGCAAACATTCTTCGCCTCTTCCACGTTCATGCATCTCCTCATACATACCCGCCGATTGTTACGACTCCTAACCTGACCACTTTCAAGTATTTGGCATACCTGATCGTGCCATGTTTTTCTCGGTCTTCCTCTGCTTCTTTTCCCGCTAACATTCGCCTCATAAATTTGTTTTACCGTTCTTTCCTCACTCATTCGTTCTACATGTCCAAACCATCTCAACACACCTTTCTTAATTTTATCGATAATGCTTATCTCAGCTTTGCATTCCTTCCTTATTTCACTATTCGCACATCTATCATACATCGTTTTGTTACACATTCTTCTGAGAGATCGCATTTCGACTGCATTCAGTCTACTTTCATCCTTCTTTTGCCAACTCCATGTTTCACTTCCATACATTAGAGTTGGAACCAGGACTCCGTTGTGCACTGCCAGTTTAGCTTCCGCTGATAGGTTTTTATTTGCTATAACTGATTTCAGTGCACCGTTCACTTTGTTCCCAGCATTCACTCTCCTTTCTATATCTTTATCAATCTTTCCATCCCTAGAAAACATACTACCCAAATACACGAAATCATCTACCTGTTCCAGAATCTCTCCGTTTACTAATATTTCACATTCAGATCTGCATTCTTCTCTTTCAAAAACCATAATCTTGGATTTGCTAACATTCATCAATAAGTCACTTTCCTTGCACACATTATACACTTTTGTCACCAACGCCTGCAGGTCTTCTCTGCTATTGGCAAGAAGAACAGCATCGTCAGCATACAAAAGGCAACAGACAGTCAAATTATTCATTCTGGCTCCAATATTTAAATCTTTCAGTTCTTTCATGCAATTATCCATGTAAAGGTTAAACAGCCACGGTGACATTACACATTCCTGCTTAACACCTTTAGAGATGCTAAGCCAGGATGAAAATGAACCACTTACCCTTATGCATGCAGTGCTATCCTCGTACAAGGATGCTATGCCTTGGATAAGTTTACTGCTTACCCCATACTCAGATAACACCTTCCATAGCTTCGTTCTATCAACTCTGTCATACGCTTTCTGCAAATCCACAAAAGCACAGAAAAGCTTTTGGTTTTTGGCCAAAAACTTTTCAGTAATGTTGCGCAAGGCAAAAATTTGATCCGTACATCCTCTCCCATTCATAAATCCACTCTGGACATCCCACACTTTGTCCTTTGTTATGGTTCTCACTCTTTCAATAAGGATTCGACCATACATCTTGCCAACAGCACTCAATAGACTGATTGCTCTATAGTTCCCACATTCCACCCTAGAACCTTTACCCTTGTAGAGAGGCATTATAACTGCCCTTCTCCAATCCACCGGAGTATAACTCTCCTCCAGACAACGGTTAAAGAGCCTATGCAACCATGTGAGAACTATTTCGCCACCATTCTTGACGTATTCTGCGGCAAAATTGTCGAATCCTAGAGCCTTTCCATTTTTCAAAGACTTAGTGGCATTCTTAATTTCTTCCATACTTATCTCTCTTGAAACATCATTCACACATATTCGGGGAAATGCACTTACGTCGCTAACGTTATTAATCGTATGTGTTTCATACACCTCCTCAAAATACTCTTTCCATCTCTCTTTTATATCTTTTTCATTCGTCACCATTTTTCCGTCTTTCGCTGCAATCGATTTCGTACATCCATTCAAGCTTAGACTTCGGGAGTTTTTGACTTCTTTCCAGAAAATTTTTATATTTTCTTGGAAATTTTTTGTCATTTTTACTCCTTCATCCTTCCTCAACAAACGCTTTCGTTCACTCACCCCTTGCTTAACTTTCATTTTACAATCCTTGTATACTTTTTTAACCGATTCATACTCAGCGGAGCTTTTATTCCTCACTGCCAAACACTTTAACCACGCATTCTTCTTCTCTTTCACTAAATCTTTAACATCATCATCCCACCACGCATCGCCTTTTTTCCTTCCTTGTACCGCTGTACCACACACTACCTTTGCGGATTCACACACACTACCTTTCAGATGTTCCCACATTTCATTTATACTAAGTTCATTTACATCTTCCGCAATCAACCTGTTGCATACGTCTGTTTCAAACTTAACTCTTATGTCATCATTCTGTAGCTTTTCTACTTTGACTCTAGAAGGAGCCGCCACCTTGTTCGTTTTGGCCCTCCACCCTTGGAACAGAATCACTCTTGAAACCACCAAAAAGTGATCTGTTTCCATTTCGGCCCCCCTGAACACTCTTGTGTCTACTGTGGCGGATCTCAATCTAGAGTCAATGACTTTAAACTAAATTTCTGTAAAAAAAGTCCAGCAGAAAAAATATCTATTAAATGATGTAAGACATTGAAACTTGTCCAATTCCTGTTTTTCTGCAACTAAGACATCCTTTTTCTTCCTACTTATCATTTTTCTTTTACTTTTTCCACAATATAGCAGTAATTACACTTTACGATATTAAAAAAATATTTTGAAAATATACACAGTATTTTTTACAGGAAAAAATGTCATAATATTTTGTTATCATTTTCATCTGAGTAATTCTTGCAATATTAAAGTATACCCTGCATATTTTGTATGATAAAAACATGACTAGCATAAATTCATAAAAGGTGTTCAAAATAAGGGGTAAGTAAAATGTTAAATATTAATAATTTGACCAGGCCGCAAGCCTCCAAACAAGGGATGGAAATTTGTTTACACCGAAGGCCCTTTCCGCGTGTACGTGAGGGATGATTGGAATTAGGCCAAGGTATATTTTGCAGCGTTTCAAAATTCGCACATTTCATTATTACTTCAAGGGTTCTTGATGTGCAACGTGAGGGATGATTAATAAAGTTGAATTAAATACTTTCTTGATTTATGGTAAGATAATGTATATTATAATAGAAATCTGTTATTTCTTAGGTAAAAATTTAAAAACAAATAATATGGACGTCATGTATGGTAGAGAATGTAAATTAAAAACAGAATTTCATTTGTGTATTCGTACATTTGATACATTATTTTAATTTTTACCCAAGTTATTTATTTAAAAAAAATGGTCACCTCAACCAGCTAAAAGAAGATGTTAATTAACAGTTTTAGTGAGAAATATTTGCAAAAAAATTATTAATGTTGCAATGTTTCTTTAGTTGATATAATATTTATAAGCGCCCTTGAGGTAGTATTTTACGAAATTGGTGGTATAAAAACTACCCAAATTATTATTTTTATTAATTTTTATCCCTAGATTTTTTATGCGTTTAATTATTTCCTTCATTTTGTTCCGTAAGGGATTGCCATGGATCTTCCTCGAAAGACATTTAGAGGAAGACCAAAAAATTCATGGATGCTGGAGAAAGATAACATTGTTCGAAGGCATGGCCTAGGTGACGTTGTATATAATAGAAGGATATATAATATAACATTAAATGTTAAAATTTATAATATTATTAATAAAGGTACATTTTAAATATAATGATTTTTTTAAGTCCACTAAATTTAAATAAAAAAAAATAAAAAAAATGATAGAAGTCCTACAATACGAGGACGAGGATAGCTAATCCCAGCAGTCTACAAAGGCGATAAGTTGGGATAGAGCCAGAAAGAAGAAGAAAACAAACAAATATATATTGACAAACAAATATATACATGTTTTATATGCATGTATAATTTTAAAAAAACCTTGTAAAGTAAAAAATGCAAAGTAAAAAAGATTATTTATTATTTTATTTTAATTTTCGCTGTATCATAGATCGACAATTAATCAACTAATATTTCGCTAACACTTGTCATATAATATACATGATCTGGAATAGGAGTGGTTCACATTAATAGTCCCAGCGTGCATCTTGTTATATTTGGTATTCTCGGAACGACAACAGCCTCCCCGCGGTCCATTTCAACCCCCCCATGGACAGTTTAAGGGTCCATTTAGCAAATGCTCAGTGCGTAAAGGGATGATGCTTTTAACTAAGAGGAAGCTGTTCAAATAAGGGATGATGCGAGTTTTGTACTGACCAAATGAAGGATACACGCATTACTTATTTACATATTTATTATGTACCATACAAAAGGTATACGTTGTACATGATACATGTGCAAAATTTACAACATGTTTTCATTTGGGAATCATATAAATAAAAAAATGTACATGTTAATTTCTTATTTTAAAGGGATTATTTTTCATGTTTATGAAAAAATCATAAATAGAAAAAATCAAATAAAAGTTGCGATTACTTAAAAGTAATTCATGTCCAACACTTCGCTCACTCCTTACAACAACGACATATATAAAAAATCGTCAATTTGCAGTTGTGCATGTTTTCGGAATGCTCAGAAAATGTACTATATCCCAGCAAAAGGGGCATATTTTAAGCATAATATTTACCCGCTACAGGGCGGAAAGTGTTGTTTTTGCATTTTGAAGAAAAGGTATCGTTTAATTATTATTTTAAATATACTAAATATTTTTTCAAATTGAGAAAAAACATGCAGGTGTTACCTGAAAAAATCTGTTGTACAGTAAAAAAGTTCAATAAGTGAAATAAGAAATATCAAGTTTTTTGATATACGACGTTGTTGAAAGGAGTGAGCGACTTGACAACATACTTTTTATAACTGAAAAAAAAGAAAAATCCTATGAATGGAATTTGTAAATTTAGTTATATTACCCCACTACTTGACTTACTGCACTGGTTACTAAACTATCCAAATTTATTATTATTATTATTCATCCTGCCTAATCTTAGGTACCTATTTTAACAATTAATAACTGACTACAACAAATGACGCAATAAATGTTGGTGCGCACAATAAATGTATATTGCACAAAAAACAAAACAATTATGTCATTAGATCACTAGTAGTTTTGTTGAAACGGAGAAGCGGTGAAAGGGTTTTTTTACATCATGGTCATGTTCCGAATTCGAGGTCTTCGGCACATATTTCTCGGTTGGCTAATTTGCCCAAGTTTGTACGGGCCGCCGTTAAAATAATGACGAAAAATGACGGTCAGTCACGCGAAATGCCGCCGAAATGAAGACACAACTAGCAAACGAATCGAGAAACATGCTCTAAGACAACACCGTGAATTTGAGCATTTTTTTTACACAACATTTTGAATTTGTCCAAATACTTGTTCACAAATCTGGGTTCTTACAAATAGGAGGTCTTATATTTTAAATTATTTAATAAAGTTACATTTTTAATACAATTTCTATACATTTATACATATGGCCAATTTAGTTTCGCTGTGCTTCTCCAAAAAAGAGACTGAGCTCTTGTGCTTGGAGAGGGACTTACACTCAAGGTTTGTTGTTTTATTTGATTAATGGTATACTAGTATTTTTCTTTTCTTTATATATATATATATATATATATATATATATATATATATATATATATATATATATATATATATATATATATATATATATATATATATATATATATATATATATATATATATATATATATATATATATATATATATATATATATTTAAAGATTTACATGTAAAACAAATAGAAATGTATTAAAAAAGAACTCCACCGTCAAGACACACAAGGTGGCTTAGTGGGTCTCTGCAAAAAAAATATGTTTGAAATTGTGATATAAATAAATGCATACAATTTATGTTAATAATAAAAATAAATCCACCATAATATTTTCCCCAATTCATTCACCGTGAAGCGCCCTTGAGGTATTTTTTTACGAAAATGGCGCTATATAAGTTGTCCAATTTTATAATTTTATTAAAATAAAAACCTAGATGAAGAAAAATATGGAAGAGTTTACGACCTGTCATGGGCTAGTTAAATGATCACTTTACACTGTTTAAAGAAAACACTTGTTTTTTACCTTGTTGAGTTTTATTAAAGACTACATGTTTCAGAAGTTAAACTTCCATCATTCTGGTCAGTATAATAACATTAGTTAATTAGTTACTATACAGACCTGAATGATGGAAGTTTAACTTCTGAAACATGTAGTCTTTAATAAAACTCAAGTGGTAAAAAACAAGTAATTAATCATTGTAACATGTCTTACCACAAAGTTAATGCCGAAACAATAAATAAAATATCACTTTACACATTACAACATTCACTATTCTACCCATGATAGACAATAACACTAGCAGTTAAATAATGCCCTTCTTAGGTGAACAAGTTGCATACATTTGGTACAATCATGATACCGTATAAAAAAAATAATAATGAAATTTGGTACTGTAGGTATCTATAATTAAAATAGATGATGAAATTTCACAAAACATATGCTAAACAATTATATAAATAACTAGTCATTTAAAAACGGAATCACTATGTGTTAGGGTGGGATTACTAGAAGTTACGACACTCATAATGAGATCAAAATTGGAAATTACTCGTAGGTAAACCTTGTAAAATTTTGGTTCTAATGTGTTAAAAAAAAACTGCGTGAATTTTATAGTAGAATAAAAGGTATTCCAAATAAACATATTTTTAAATATATAAACAATTTATGCAAAGCTTTACATTATTGATCCGATAGCTAATGATGCGTGAAACAATTTAGTTAATAGGAGGGGCATTAAAACGAACGAAAGTTGGGAAGACAAATAAATGAAATTTTGAACATTGATATGAGAAGAGGGTGTGTTAGAACTGTAAACATGCGATGTGATATTCAAGTCCTATCAACGTAACATGAAATATCGTAAAAATTCAAGATATTGCGGACAAACCCTCAAACATGAAAAACGTAGATCAAGGTAAAACAACAAAAAACATATAAGTATGTGCAATATAAATACAAATAATGAAATACACTAAAGTGGTGGTAAACTTTATCTTAAAAAACGGGTACAAAAATATTTGAAAAAAAATATGTATGTATTCGTATTTTTATAATAAATACAAATATTTCAATTCAATACTGTTATCAGGTAAGTCTAAGCGGTTTGTGCTTGAAATTAGAAATCAAGTTGTGGGGGTTGAACCTTTGACACGATGACAATGATAGTAACCACGGGACCACAACCCGACTCTTGCATATTCTGAGGAATGTATAAACAAAGCTTGTAAGCGGAGGAACTGCAGTTGTGATTTAAGTAAAAATTAAAGTACAACTACGACCACTGATTTAAGTAATTGGACCATTTTTACAACCGTATTAAAATGCATTTAGTATATGGAGTAGGAATTGCTCAAGAATGTGCAAAGAAATATAAAAAATAGGTGATATAAATCGTCATGGTCTAAATCCAGGTGGAATTTTTTTTAAAGACAGCGTTTGGAATATTTCTAAAAGGGGAAGTTAGTGAGAATGCGGAGCTCCCGGATTTTTTCAACCGGAACTTCCTATTCTGGGACACTTGGTGGGGGAGCTGAATAGGGATGATTATGAAAAGAACTTACACGAGACTTATTTTTATTTATTTATTTAGGTAAGTACCTACCTTACTATTTGAGATCTGTAAAATATGTGTAACATTAAAAAAAACATGATTTTCAATAGTTTATCAAAAGAAAGTATTTTTAAAAAAATACTCAACTAAAAGCCATTTAATTGAAATATCGGATTTGTTTAAAGGAAAATGATCAATAACGTTTATGTCTTATGCCTTGCATTCATTTTTCATATCACCATTATACACCGTTTTGACGCACATTCGTCGCATTACGATTATATTCAGTCTACTTTTATCCTTCTTTTGCCAATTCCATGCCTCACTTCCATACATAAGGCTTGGAATTAGGACTCCGTTGTGTACTCCTAGTTTAGCTGTAGGTATTTATTTGCTATAACTGATTCCATTGCACCATTAACTCTGTTACCAGCATTCAGTGACCTTTCTACATCTTTATTATTCTTTCCACCCTTAGAAAACATACCTCCCAGATAGACGAAATCATCTACCTGTTCCAAAATTACACCATTTACTACCATCTTACACCCAGATCAACATTCATTAGCAAATCACTTATGTGTGAGTGATGTTCAATAAGCAAATCAAATTGAAACATCTAATATAGGTACATCATAATTTTTGTATATAAATGGACCCAAAGACTTGAGGAGCTCCATAATATTTTTTTTATTTTTTGCGAATTTGCACTTGTTGTGATAATTATAAATAAAACGGCAAATAAATAAAAACAATTTATTATTAGATTAAAACCAATATTTTTAGCTTTTCCACTTTTTTATTTGACCAGCGACCGGGTTTCGTCGTTACCGACATCATCAGACTGGTCTGATGATGTCGGTAACGACGAAACCCGGTCGCTGGTCAAATAAAAAAGTGGAAAAGCTAAAAATATTGGTTTTAATCTAATAATAAATTAAAAATGCAATTCCATCACGAAGTGTCAGTGGATAATATAAATCTATTAAATAAAAACAATATTAACACAAATTTTAAAAATATGTGTTATATTGACGCATAAAAAAATACAAAAACCCAAGTAATAAATTAAGACATATTGAATTACGGTCGATTCAGTAGTCTGACCATGAAACTAAAGCTGGTCTAAGCAATTTCCGTATATGTATTAGGAATATTATTTACGGACTTGATATTTTTACGTATCAGTGGCGCCAAGATATTGTTTTTGTCCTTTCAGGCCTAAAAACAGTGGATGCAGTTAGGGTAGCTAACCAATGAATTATGTATAAGAAAGCTATAAGACTTAAGTTCATTTCTAGTCTTCTGGATTCTAGGGGAGCAGAATCGGTAAGTATCTCCATAATTCTTACCACTTGTCAACAGACAACACGTGTGTTTAGGGTTCAACACACGTTTCTTTTACTGTCGATTGCAAGCGATAAATCTTTAAATGCCCGTGACGTTATGTGAACTATCATCTAACGTTTTCACAACCCGATACTTTTAACTAACTAACTAACCATCACGCCGCTTCCCCGCAGGGGTAGGCGGAGAGAATCGAACGCCACACCACTCTGTCTTTGCAAACATTCTTTGCCTCTTCTACATTCATGCATCTCCTCATACATACCCGACGATTATTACGACTCCTGACCCGGCCGCTTTCAAGTATTTGACATACTTGATTGTGCCAAGTTTTCCTCGGTCGTCCTCTGCTTCTTTTTCCAACTACATTCGCCTCATAAATTTGTTTAACCGTTCTTTCTTCACTCATACGCTCCACATGTCCAAACCATCTCAACACACCTTTCTTAATTTTATCGACAATGCCTATCTCAAAAGTAAACATAAAATTGTGATATTTCAACAACATTTTTGTCTCGTAATGGTAGCATAATTTATAGTAATTACTGGAACGTGTGCGAATTCATTAGTAAATCATACACATAATATATGACTTTAAAATAAGCAAGGGTAATGGAATGTTCCAAAACCAGTAAAATAATGAAGAGAATGAGAATAAAATGAATAATGGAAAACACGAACATGTTCCGCAAAGTTTTATGCCTTTTTAATTAATAAAACTAATTATCTTTTGTTGCTTGTGGTGGCTCTTTCTTTTAACGAGATTTTATTAACTCTTTGGAGCGCAAAACTTCTTTCAACAATTCTTTTATTCCACGTTATAATACAGCTATCAAAAAAAAACTTGATAAAACAGTAAGAATTAAACATACTCGTGGAGTAAAAGTTAGGCTTTCGAGAAATAGAAGGATGGTTTATGATAAACGCAATCCTAGTGCCTTTAACCCTAGAATACGGGACATTCGTAAAATTTACGACGGACAACATTCTTCCGGATTTTTCGTTCAATTCCGGTTAACACATCACGCTGAGGACTTTAGTACCCTCTTATGTAGAGCTATATGCACTAGATATTGGCCAATACGAGACGTCGTGTCTTTGTCAATTTGATGAGCTATTTTGCATCGGTGTCGTATATTTAACGATAATCCCTTCTTAGTGTAGGTTGAAGTTCTCAAAAAACAAGTTGCAGTTATTTTTCAAAAGTTTGTAGACGTGTCGACCGACGCGATGACCTATATATCATTTTAGTGCGGACAAAGGTGAGAAGAATAAGGATTTTCTTAGACATTTTTCTGACGAAAACATTTCTTCATTCCCTACATAATAATATACATAATAGTAATTGTACATAATGCAAACTATGCCATGTTCTCTCCGATTCCGCGGCTTCGCATATTAGCCAATGCTTTTGAAAGTATAGATTTTTTTTGATATATTGTTATCCTCCTTGAAATCTGTACTTTCTCAGCATTTCTTCTCCATTTTATAATGGATAAATTTAAACGTTGTGTTTCACTCTCAGCTGCTGCTCGCTGATCGTGTTTGAAGGAGACGTGTATTTACCAGTGCTTACTATTTGTTATTTTATTATAATTTTATGTTATAAGATTATTTGTTATAAGACTTTTCGTTTCTCTATTAGTGTATTCATTAGTGTATTTTTATATTAGATACTGTATATATGTATTATCTTAAAGGCTTCAGCCGTTCAAAAAATAAATAAATAAATATAACTTCCTTTTAAGCAACAAGACAAGAAAAATTACATGAAAAAGAACGCGTAAAAAACGTAAAAGTAAATACGTGAAATTCAATTACTAAGCTGCCGACAATAGGAAGAAGGGTTTCTCGAAGAATCACAAGAACCAAAGGGATCTTTTTGTCCCACTGATGAATACCAACGCAAGAACTGAACCGGCGACCGCCTTTCAAGAGAGAAACCTTTCAGGATCAAGGATATGAATAAAGAATGAAGATAAAGTGGGGATATTTATCACTGCACTTAATAATTCAACAACACACCCAACGCCCACGCTAAAACATCACATATTACATACAAGTGATAGCCAGCTTTCGTTCAAATGAATACTGTAGGATGATAATTATGCCAACTCAGAAATTATTATTATGCACACTTAACATATGACATTGTAGTGGTTGCAACATTCATACCTTTTATATTATGTTTATTTTTTGTTAAAAAAAAGTGATATAAGTTATAACTTATTTACAACATTTTGAGTGTGTCCAAATACAGAATCTCCAATTACAGAATTATAATTTATAATTTATATTTAATAAAAGAGTTTCTGCTCAATAAAAAGCTTCTTTTCATCTCACCAATAGATGTCTCTAGTAAAGTTCTAGTGATTCAAGAACAATGTTTTAAAATTGGTTCTCATATATGGCATTTCAAGAATTTGAGTAGTGTGGTTGTCAATAACGGGTAGAATTGGTGAATGTTACACTTGTGTAAAGTGATCACTTAAACCAGCCTATGACGGTCGTCTGCCCCGAAAATGCCCGGACTTCCATATTCTTCTTCATATTAGATGAGATGTCAAAGAATAATAACTTATCTCCTTATCATTCATCGTACACTTTGTGTAATACTGAAAAGTTAACAATGCTGTTAATACAATTTTTTTTCATTTACAGATCCATAAAAAGTTACTCTAGAGCAAGCTGTTCGCTGTGAGCCATGTTCAGTATTCGTGTGTCGCTGTTACGATCAACAGATGCCCCTGCCATTGCGGTTAAAACCCCGGTTTTTCAACAAACAAAAAATGTTTAACCGCGTCTCAGGTATGTGCCAAATTTAAACCAATCCAATCGATGAATTGACATTATTCAATTGAAAAATAATAAATAATGCTTGACACTGGCAGAAACCTCACTAGGTGAGTCTAAAATAAGTAAATAAAATAATAAAACTTTAGGGAATTTTAGATTTTAAACAAACGAAAGAACAGGAGAAAGGGACCAACTAATAAAACGTAAAATGTTCAGGAGGACCATTTAAGTCACTTTTGCTTGGCAAGAAAATAATTACCAATGCAATTATTTTTGACAAGTCAATATATTATACTTTAAAATCCTTTGGGATTTTTTCCAGGGCAATATTAAACTAGTAAGATATCAAACAGTCAACGATCACGTTTTTGTAAAAAATACACTTGGTCACTTTCTCCTGTATGACTACTATATATTTGTTCTGTCCAATACAGCAAGTTTTAACCTGCTTTTTTGTAACGTTTAAAAAAAATTGTACGATGTTATCATCAAGTTACATATCGATAAGTGTAGGTATGCTATATATTGTATCGTGTGGTATGCGAAACCTTAGTAAATAAATAAGTGCGTGGTATCTAGTGCACTTGTGAGCGCCGGTTGATAAGGCATTGGGTTGCACAATCGATAATAACCAGTGAACTGCATCTATAGGCAATATGCGAGCCGCGAGGTATTATGTTCGTATGCATCCATACTCGAGCTGAAATATCACTTACAACGGGTAGGTGTGCGGTTTGAAAGCAATCGAGAAGAGAGCGAACGCGAAGCAACTAATTGTAATAATTAAAATAACGATCGATCACCATTATATTTACTGGACAGTAGAAGAGAATTATAAAACCCTTATCCGCACCCCAATGGTGCAAAGGGCACTGCATCATATAAACGCAGTGTTATCTTGATCGTTTACACATGAAGGAAAGGTGATCAGCCCTCCGCTTCAGGTACCAGTCCAGGGTAATAGTGAATTAATATGACAGTGAAAAAATCACTTATATTTATTTTACCCCCCTTGGGAATCGAACCCATTATATTATTATTAGAAGAGAATTACAGCAGCAATTGGATGTCGACTTATGATTGCAGATCAGATTTCATATGCAAAATTTGAAAATTATAAACTTCTTCTTGTGCTTGGTTTCAAACAATGGAAACAGTTAAGAATCTATCCTGTTATTTAATAGAGGTTTTATTTATTTAATAATAATTTAGGATAATTTAATTTGTCACTTTGCGGTTAAATGTATACATTTTTAATTTGAGTTTTACTGAAATTAAAAATGGTTAAATAAATAAATACCACGGTTTCTTAAAATCCATTGTGAGACGTGTTTAGTGGTATTTACTAGGTAATACTTAAGTTAAAAATGGATAATTTATAAAAATGGATAGATAAATTAATACCACTGTTTCTTAAAATCTATTGTGAGACGTGTTTAGTGGTGTTTACTAGGTAATACTTAAGTTAAAAATGGATAACTTATAAAAATGGATAGATAAATTAATACCACTGTTTCTTAAAATCTATTGTGAGACGTGTTTAGTGGTATTTACTACGTAATACTTAAGTTAAAAATGGATCATTTATAAAGCACCATTTTCGCAAAATACTATTATTGATTAAACGATGGAAATGATTTAGCAAAACAAATGAGTTCTTAGACTATTTATAACTGCTGGTGGAATAACATTATAAGCTTTCGGTCCTGCAACAGCAAAGATTTACTCGTCAAATTTAGTGCGCTGGTTTCAGGGTGTTAAAATCAATATCAAATCAAATACTTTTTGGATATTTTCGACGAGACAAATAATATTGAAAACTTCTACGTGTTGAAAAACGTGATTTAAAAAAATGTAAAATTCAGTTAAATAAAATCTATTGTCCTTTTCAGAAAACAAAAAAAAACCATAACGATTCTGACTTAGGCTAATTTACGTATAAGCATGCACTGTTAGAACGAAAGCACGAATCTATATAAAATATTATACGAGTATGACACCATAAAACTGATACCTAGTACTTCATAATGCCAGAACACATTTAACGCGTGACCAAAAGAAACAATTGTATAGCAGTTGAAAGCTCCGAACGTACTATACAATCGATAAAAGTTTTATAGACGTGTGAATAAATCAAATCTGATTTACATTCGAGTCAGAAGTTATCCTGTAACAGGGGTAGTATCATCGTAAAATTGGAGTTACAGTGCATTGGGAACAACGTGACCCATAAAAGAAACGTGCGTGTAATTCAACGCTTCAGAAAGAATATAATAAATAAAAATAATATAATTAATAAAGGTTTTTTTAATTATATTATTTTTAAAAGCGTATAGAGAATTTTAAAAAATAATTTCATCTTCTCGTTGTTCTCAGTACACGTATATAAACGTTTTTTTATCGTTCTGTTGATATTTTGATTCAAGTAAAACTTACTAAGGAATTAAATATTGTATTGAAGAACTCCAACGAAAAGGAAGTTTAGCGATTATCTCGTAGATTTCGAGTAAAAATTAGTAATTGTAGGTAGGTATATATATACGAACATACACATACACACATCCACACCTACACATGCACACAAACATATTTATTTGGTACGTTTGGCTATATATATAAATATATATATATATATATATATATATATATATATATATATATATATATATATATATATATATATATATATATATATATATATATATATATATATATATATATATATATATATAAATATATATATATATATATATAAATATATATATATATATATATATATATATATATATATATATATATATATATATATATATATATATATATATATATATATATATATATATATATATATATATATATATATATATATATATATATATATATATATATATATATATATATATATATATATATATATATATATATATATATATATATATATATATATATATATATATATATATATATATATATATATATATATATATATATATATATATATATATATATATATATATATATTAGTGATTTTTTAAAACTCCTTTATTTACTTATCATTTCATTAATTGATTCGGCAGTCACTTTGTCGTAAAATCTATCCATTTTTAATTTTAGTTTTACCTAGTAAATACCACTGCTTCTCAAAATCTAACACGTATACACGTGTTTCGATGCATTCCGCATCATTTTCAAACACCATATTTATCACCCTGGGCTGGTTGCTGAAGCGCAGGACTGATCACCTCGCAAGTAATTGACGATGCGTATTATTTTTATTCTCAAGATATTCATAAATATACAAACATATGAATATGACGTTCTAGATAGTTAAATAATACAGATTATTAAGTAGATTATTACCTGGTATAATATTGGTGTCATGTTAAGTATTATCTGGCAGTTACTACATACATATGTTGCTCAATGGTGTAACATTATATAGGTTCTAGGATATGAAACTAATCTAGGTAGTCAGTTGACAACCTATCGGGTATCATTGTTTATACTTAGCACTACATATCCATTGTATGAAGTCGATAAAAACATAACTAGTGCAGAACGAGTATCGGTCCCGTAATTAGTTCATGTTACATTTCTGCAGGAGACCATGAATTAATATAACTACATAAGCATTATGAATGATAGACATAAATTATTGTATGAAAAAGATTTCCTATCTACAATTCAGGTGTAATAAACGTTTTTCACTGTTATACAGATTGTTCAGTTCAAATTGGACGTTTTACAAAACAAATTGGACACCTTACAAATCATATTGGACGTTGTATTGTATCTTATAAAAAAGTTACAATTTATAAAATTATATTCATATCAGTACTACTTAGGTATAACGTCAGTGTAAAACCAGCCAACATATTTTATTCTTATGACTAGCAAGAGTCGTCAAGTTGGAAGGCTGCGCGGCGCGCTGTCATCGTCTGTGCGCGCGATGTTTACTGAAGTTTTTGATTTGTTAAACCTCGAATTAAAAGTGCAAAACCTAGACAAGTATATGGCATTTTTTATTCAAATTTTACTCAGTAAATGCCACTATTTCTTAAAATCTACTGAGACACGTGTTTCGATGCATTCTAAGTGAAATTTTAATTAAAAATTAAAATAGGTTTTACCACAAAGTGACTGCCGAATCCATTAATGAAAGTATATGGCAATTACGGCAAAATCGAACTTGCGTATTGCGTTCGATTTTCATCTTCTACAACTTCTTTTACCAAAAGATTTCATGTTTTTGTTCCTTGCTCGTTTGCATTATATACTAAACTGATATAAGTATAAGTAAGTATGTATTTTTCCGAAATAGTTATAATTTGTGCTGAGAAACTATCACATGAGGTGGTATCATGCATGATAAAAATAGAGGACATTGATACCATAAACCAACCTAGGACAAAAAATGGCGATTCCTCTTTTAGTGGATCGGAAGGTCTTTTGACGTCAGTCAACAGTCCGGCTTCTTCTGGGAAGTTTAACGTGGTTTCCTCCCAGCAATGAACAAATGCTGAGAAGTTCCTGATTGGCCTACACTAGATTATATCTGCTGCTCCCAACACAGATTAAAATAAAACATTTTTTAATTTAGAAGAAACTGAAATCCTCTTCATGATCTATAAACCTAACTAACTAACTAACTAACCATCACGCCGCTTCCCCGCAGGGGTAGGCAGAGAGAATCGAACGCCACACCACTCTGTCTTTGCAAACATTCTTTGCCTGTTCTATTACACTGTAACTTTCTTTATTGGTAAATAATAAATGCAACTCCCAAAAAAAGTAGTGCTGCAAATTAGCACTGCGAAGCGACGAAGCGATTGAAAGCATGATATAAATACGAGTATACGAATACCTCATGTAAAAAACATACAAGAAATTATAATTAAAATATCGTGAGTCTAACAACGTGTTGATGTACGATTGTTCTCATAAATTTTTTCCGTTATATTATCTACTCACAAAAATTAGCCCGAGTTAAAGTTTTGTAAGCGAGGAAGCACCTACTTAAAAGGCATTTATTCCAATTAGAGAGGCATAATAGCCGAAACATAAATTACTGCCGGCTGTAAATCTCCATTTCGACGCCATCACTTTAATCAAAGCGTTTTAATTCAATTATTAATACAATTCAAATATCCGACATAAAAATTGAAGAGGGTATACTTAATACTCCAGAATTGTTCAATATTCATACTAACTGGTGGTTAAAATATATGAACATTTAAGTTTTTTCACCTTTTATTTTATTTCACCAGTAACCGGGTTTCATCATTGCCGACACTGGGATTACTTTATAAAATCTTGCTTAAACCCCTGTAAACTTACACGAAATAATGACTTTAATACACTAATATTTTTTATTTAAATTCATTTTGTCAGAAAAATGATATAAAGTCACGGTTTTCAACCCCTCCATTGTGTATAAAACATTGGATTTTGTCTAGCCATTAATATATCTTAATAATAAAAATAATAAATTTGGATAATTTATATAGCGCCATTTTCGTAAAATGCTACCTCAAGGGCGCTTCACTGTGATTGAATAAGGGAAAGGAGATAATGGAAATGATTTAGCAAACAAATGCGTTTTTTATTTTTTTCTACAGATCATCTCATTTTCACGATTTCTATCTACTGGTGGAAGAGTATTCCACGCCATTGGACCACAACAGCAAAAGGGACGTTAGCCAAATTTAATGCGCTGGTTGAGAGATAGTAAGATCACTTTGCCCATAGCAGTTTTAGCTGATCGAAGCGCGAGACGTCTATCAACCAAATCGTTCGGAATACATGGATCTTTTACATACTCTGGGGCCATCAAATCTCTAACCAGAATGCCAAAAAAATGGTAGATGAAATATTCAATGAATGACAGGATATCGATGAGTAAATCAAAATGCGTTAGGTACTCGTCATTGAGGAAATGAGTTGTTTATTTATTGATTCTCGGTTACAGGACTTAAATGCTGTTGCATGGGAAATTATTAATAGTATTATCCTGCAGACACCAATGTAAGAGCATTACTAAGACTTGTGTACTTGGAAGAGGAAACAGTGAGGTCGAGAACCATTGTTTTAATTTTAATTAACCATCGCGCCATTTCCCGAAGTGGTAGGCATAGAGAAAAGAACTCCACACCATCCTGTCTTTGCAAACAATCTTCACCTATTCCACTTTTATGCATCTCCTCATACATACCTACCCACCGATTATTCTAACCTCTCTAACTCCTATGTAAACTTACACATAGATCTGAAGATGGAAGCTTAGCTTTCGAAACTAGCCGTCATAAAAAAACTCAAGTGGTATAAAAAACAAGTGTTTTCTTAAATAATATCATCATGTCTTACCACAAAGTAAATGCCGAAACAATAAATAAATAAAAAAAACTCCTAGCTTGACCACTTAAAAGTAAAATTAATGAAACCCATTCAAAGAAAAAAATAAAACTCGCCGATTGTTCTGACCACTTTTAAGTATTTGAAATACCTGATCATGCCAAATTTTCCTCGAATTTCCCCTGCTTCTATTTTCAACCACATTCGCGTCATGAATTGTATTTCATTGATTTTTATACTGTCAATATTTTTATTGAAAATTATTTTTATGACCATCTTTTATTTATATAAACATTTAGTTGATAATGCTCTAAAAAGGCGAAACGATAATTTACTTCATCACCGTTATTAAATAACCTATTACAATAAGAGGAAATCAGGGTTCGTATTTAAATTTTACTTATATATTAACCATATTATAAAAAGAGGTATTTACCAAGTAAAATTACAATTAACAAGGGAAATATATTATCAATGTGACTGCCGAATCAATTCATGAAATTATAATAATCGTCCTTGTATGCGCCCTTGAAGTAGAATTTTACGAAAATGGCGCTATATATTGCTCACTCCTTTCAAGAACGTCATAAATCAAAAAACTTGATTTTTCAGGAGAACGTTTTTATAGTTTAAAAATATTATACATGTTTTAAAAATAAATATCAAGCCACTTATTGAACTTTTTACTGTGCAACAGATCTTTTTAAGTAAAACCTGTTGGTTTTTTCTGAAGTGGAAAAATATTAAGTTTATTTAAAAAAATAATTAAACAATACCTTTTCTTCAAAATTCAAAAACAACACTTTCTGCCCTGTAGCGGGTAAATATTAAGTTAAAAATATGCCTCTTTTGCTGGGATATAGTACATTTTCTGGGCAATCAGAAAACATGCACAACTGAAAATTGACGATTTTTGATTTATGACGTTCGTGAAAGGAGTGAGCGATATGTATATATTTATCAAAATCATTAGTATTATAATGCAGGAACAATTTTTAAACGTTCATTTATGAAATCTGACAATGAAATTATTGCAAAATTCTTATTTTTAACAAGGTAAGTCAATGAAGAAATTTAATTAAATTTTCGGTGATCAATGGTTGACCAAACATGGCCTTTTTTAACATGAGTAACACGTTTTAGATTCCGCTAAATATTCAAATCTCGTTTGTCACAGTCGATTCTGTAAATAGTCGAGCTTTGTGGTAGACATTACTCATGTTCGATTCTGCCAAACAAATTATTACTGAAAATCAAATCAGATGTCAGCCATTATTTTGAAAATGTCATAACACGGCGAAACATTTTCACAACTTTTATTTTTATGAGTTTTTAACAAAAAAATACAATTTTGTAGACCCTAAAAAGTGTTTGATTTGAACATTCAATACTACTACCATCACGCCGTTTCCCCGCAGGGGTAGGCAGAAAGGATGGAACGCCACACTCTTCTGTCCTGGCATACACTCCTCGCCTCCTTCACATCCATACATCTAGTCATACATGCCCTCCGATTGCGCAGACTTTTGACACCGCCAGATTTTAAGTTCTGATTGATCTGATCGTGCCAAGTCTTTTTCGGTCGTCCTCGTTCTGTTTTCCCGCTTACATTCGCCACATATATTTTCTTAGTCATTCTCTCGTTATCCATTCGCTCCACATGTCCATACCACCGTAAAGAACTCTTCTTAATCTTTTCAATTATTCCTTGTTCAGCCTTACATTCCTTTCTTATATCTTTATATTTAAATTAAAATGGAGTTCTACAAATTAAACGCCAAACCAGCAAACACCTACATATAATAACGTTGAATTGGGAACTTTTAAAACAAAATCATTCAAATAAAATTTATGAGAAAAAAGTGAGAGCATTTTCAGAAAATAATCATGTCATTAATTGATTTGGCAGTCACTTTGAGGCAATATCAATCCATTTTAAATTTATGTTTGACTTGGAAAATACCACTAATTCTTTAAATCTATTGTGACACGTATTTCATACTTTACATCATTTTCAAAATACGGTATTCGGAAATGATGCGGAATCCATCGAAACACGTATGAAAATAGATTTTAAGAAATATTCGTATTTACCAATTATAACTTAAATTAAAAATAATCGTATTTATAAGTCAAATTAGCAGAATTTGTCTAAATTCAGTTTACCTTAAAATAATAATAATAAAACCCTTATCCGCACCCTAATGGTGCATAGGGCACTGCTTCATATAAAACGCAGTGTTATCTCAATCGTTTACACATAAAGGAAAGGTGATCAGCCCTCCGCTTCAGGTACCAGTCCAGGGTAATATTAAATAAATATTACAGTGTAAAAATCACTTATATTTATTTGACCCCCCCTAGGAATCGAACCCGGGACCTCCAGAACGGTAGCCAAGCGCGCTGACCATTACACTACGGAGGCGAACAAAACAGTTTACCTTAGAACACTTTTTTCTAATTAAAAGAAATGAATAATAAAACACCAACTCTATGTTTTTTTCCACGATTACATTTCTTAAATAGGTAGTAAATGTCAACTTCTGTTGTGTTATATATGTATATCAGTGTAGGCAGAAACACAACAAAATAACATGATAGGTGTGCATATATCATAACTCAGACATGTGGGCGTAATGTATAATGCATCTATAATCTACACACACGTAATATTAAGCATCATTTACATAATTTCCCATAAAATTACCTGCTGGTATATTATAACTAGTATTTACAGTTGTTTTCGTAATGACATGTAAACCGGAGTGAAAGTAAACTGAATGACATCAAAAATAAAATCAGAACAAAAGATCAAAATTATCATTTTGGGTAATGTGTTTGTCAATCATGGGTAGAATGGTGAATGTTTTTCGTTTACAAAGTAATCACTTAACCAGGCTTTGACAGGTCATAAGCCCTGTAAATACCCAGACCATATTCTTCTTCATCTATGTTGAGATGTCAAAATATTAATATCATTGTATAAATTCATTCCACTCGCACTGATATCGATTCATAAATAGGTAAAAAAAAATACATGTTTCGTTGGGTTTTGATTATTTCATATGTATGTAACACTTTTGATTGCTTGGTCATTACACCTGTACAAATAAAAATAAATAAAATGCTTTTGCAATATTTAAAAAATTCTTATTGATAATTGCAGAGTATTTTTTTGTAATGAAAAATTATTGGATTGTTAAAAATGATACACATTTTGCAGTGGCAGAATATTACGAGTACACACACTGGTTACGATGAAGTTTGTTAAAGAAATCAAATTTAACGCTAGCGATATTAGATCGCGTGGAAAGAATGATGACAGAAAAAAGTCGACAATCTCTTTGAATTACAGTCATATTCATCAGCTACACAGCCAACGAAAACAACAAATAAGAAGTTTTTCACGTGTTTTTTGTTTGTTTATGAAGTTTAAGGTAACAGAAATGCACAAAAATGTGCACACCGTTGCAACATAAGATTTCTGAAACGCACAAATAAACGCGCAGTCCTTTCAAGAACGTCATAAATAAAAAAATCGGCAATTTTCAGTTGTGCATGTTTTCGAAATGCCCAGAAAATGTACTATATCCCAGCAAAAGAGGCATATTTTTAACTTAATATTTACCCGCTACAGGGCAGAAAGTGCTGTTTTTGCATTTTGAAGAAAAGGTATCGTTTAATTTTTTTTTAAATACACTAAATATTTTTCAAATGGAGAAAAATCATTCAGGTTTTACCTAAAAAGATCTGTTGCACAGTAAAAAGTTCAATATGTGGCTTGATATTTATTTTTAAAACATTGTATTATATTTTTAAACTTTAAAAACGATATCCTGAAAAATCTAGTTCTTGAAAGGAGTGAGCGATATGTGCAAGCCGTAATCAATGTGTTAATAGTAGCATATAATAATCGGTTATAGCTCTTTTTTTTCTTATTAGCTAGTACGTTGACCGCGGCGCATGATTTATTGAAAGAAGTCAAAAAGTTCACGTCAATGTATCACAAATATATGTGATCTTTTTTAATATTATGTTCCCACACTTTAGTTTTACTTTTTTTGTAGTTTTGTTCAATGGATGAGACGGGTTCAATTCATTTAAAAGCAAACCCACTTTACTCTTGTCTCATTTTTTTGTCTAGCGTTGTGTGAAGATGCTTGAATGTTGCTGAAGAACTGAATTAATAACCTATCCTAAGGAAGGTATGGCGCCTAAAATAAAAAAAGGGAAAAAAAGAAGTATCACATTTATTCGATGACGATTTAAGTGAAAATATTTAACTTGTGTATGTTACAATATGAAAATATTCTTTACATCTCATCATACATAGATGAAGAAGAATATGGAAGTCTGGGCATTTACAGGGTTTACGATCGTCATAAGTTTGATTAAGTGATCACTTTACACACGTGTAACATTCACCAATTCCACCCATGATTGACAACCACACTACTCAAATTTTAATAAATTTTTAGATATTTTGATCTTTGAAATTGAATTGATAAATAAAAAGAGTCTCTATTTCGTACAGCTGTCTCTATTCCAACATAGTTGTCTGTTGTAAACTCACATGCACTGTGTTACGAGTTTAATCAATATATCAAGGAGTTCCAAAAATTTGAGTAGTGTGGTTGTCAATCATGCGTAGAATTGGTGAATGTTACACGTGTGTAAAGTGATCATTTAACCAAACCTATGACGGTCGTAAGCCCAGCAAATCCCCAGATTTCAATAGTCTTCTTCATCTATGCATATTGATATGTCAAAAATATAAAAAAAATAACTCATACGCGGAGATAATCAAGATTTGTGAACAAGTATTTGGACACAATCTAAATGTTCTGAAAATATCATTTTAAGGCGACATATCTCTTTGTAGTGGAAAAATGTATATTATACAAATGATGTAATATACACAAATACAAAGGATTACAATATGAGTTCTATGAAAAGCGCCCTCGAGGCGATGAATTACAAAAATGGCGGTTAACAAATGAGCCAATTATTATTATTATTATAACTAATTTTAAGGGTGTTACGTCACACGTGTTCTAGCAGCAACCCATGGTCCATATGGATGTATTCGCAGAGCCTACATGGCAAAAAGTTCACATGCGGTTCATATTAACCTATTTAGCGAGGCAGGTAGCCTTTTCATATGAAATGTATCCTTTGACAAGTTGACTTTTTGGTGACTAATATTTCGATTTTCGTTTCGATCCAATGAATCGTAACGGTATTAATATGACTCTTAAAAAAACTTTTGTGATCTATATAAGTTTCAAATGAACTAAGCTGATTCAAATGTGATCAGGATGTTTTTTATTTATTTATCGAAATAAGATACTCAATCAAACTATAATATAATCACAATATTTGTACCTATCTGATATACACACCATTTTATGTCAAACTGTGCCACAAGCTTCATTAAGGATATTTACGATCACTTTATATTTATTTATTTAAGTACAACATTTTTAGTGAGTCCAAATACTTGTTCACAAAATCTGGATTATCTCCAATTACAGGAGTTATTTTCTTATAATTTTTTGACATCTCATCAAAGATGAAGAAAAATATGGAAGTCTTCCATAAATGCCCAGACTTACATATTCTTCTTCATCTTTGATGAGACGTCAAAAAATAATATTTATTTAAGTTTTACTTGGTAAATACTAATATTTCTTAAAATCTACTGTGACAACTTATTTTTCTACTAACCCTTATCCGCACCCAGTAGTGCATAAACATCTGCATCGTATTGACACAGTGTTATCTTGATCGCTACTTACATGAAGGCAAGGTGACTTACATGACTCCAGCGATTCAGGGACCAGTCCAGGGTAATGTTAAATAATTATTAGAGTGTAAAATCACTATTTTACACTGTAATAATATAATTATCATTATTTTTTAAAATTTAATCATAATTACTTTTTAATTAAAGTAAAAATTGATAGATATTACCGCAAAAGTGACTGTCAAATCAATTCATGAGATCATTTTATTTAACGATATAATTTTATATATTCATGGTTTCAGTAATAGTTTATTACAGATTTTTAAAGAACGCGGGTTTTGACCTCATATTGGGCAACGTTTTGCAGGGTGAAACACCATAAAGGTACCAGGGAATAAGAAATAGAATCAGGTTTAAGTTAACAAATATCTTGTAATTCGAGCATCATGACTTTAGTCTTTTAAAACGGACTCCCATTGAAATTCCTCAAGAACATGACAAGCACAAAAGTATTTTCTGGGAAGGGTCTCTCTGGACAGCGGTCAGATGGACTCCGGAGGGGGTCTGTGTGACCCCAGGGGACCGAAGGGAAGGGTAGTTACTATGGACCACCTCTTACAGACAGATAAATAAAGAAAAAAAACCGACCCTTTAAGAAATTTTTCAATCTCACGGCTTGTTGATTTTTGACGTAGAACTAAGTCATACATATAACATTTTGAGTGTGTCCAAATACTTGTTCCAAATCTGAATTATCTCCAATTATAGAAGTTATTTTTCATATTATTATTTGACATCTCAACAAAGATGAAAAATAATATGTAAGTCTGGGCATTTACGAGGCTTACGACCGTCATAGGCTGGTTTAAGTGATCACTTTACACACGTGTGACATTCACCAATTCTCTATATGATTGACAACCATACTATTCAAATTCTTGAAGTATCATAATATTGGTTTTATCTCACCAATAGATGTCTCTAGTAAAATTCTAGTGATTCAAGTACCTACAATGTTTCTAAATTGTATCGTATACATAGAACATACAAGAATTTGAGTAGTATGGTTGTCAATCATGGGTAGAATTGGTGAATGTTACCCGTGTGTAAAGTGATCGCTTAAACCAGCTTATGACAGTTATAAGCCCTGTAAATGCCCAGACTTCTATATTATTATACAAGTCTAGATGTAAAAAATAATAAGTCATACATAAACATAGTGAATTTAACATTTAGGTTTCCAACAATTTCTTCGCAGCAGCTCAAAAATAAATGGTTACCAAAAACTTACAATAACGAAAGTACAAATATTAATCATTGTTATTTCTTGAATATAAGTGAGCTACATATAACAACGAGATTTCGTTTAAGTAATCATTTACTAGGGCCAGCCTATTAAAGAATTTCAGCATTGGTTTATCAAAGTCGTCCATCGCATTTGAAACAATCTTCTTAATTTCAACATTTCGAATGCTTCAATATGATTTCACGTAAAAAACGTAAGGGTCAATCTAAAATTATATTTTCATTCCAATTTAGACGTAGAAAATATATGAACTCGTAAAAATATATGTCGCAACAAGTATTCTGTATTTAATGACAGGTGCATCGCACTACAAAGGATTGATTGCAGAGTGTGTGATAGTATTCAGTAAATTAAACAAACAATTTATTATCACATTACATATTAATATTATTTACATTATCGATGTCCTCCATCCAACCAGGTGGGGTGTTGTATGGTGTGTGACATTTCACAGCTGCTGGAGATAGTAACAATACAGATAATTTGGGTATTATCTAAAACGTAACGTTTAGGTTGCTTGCTCCATATTACCACATTACCCGCATCGTCAATATTCATTTCTTCACCCTACTTATAAGATATAGTGTGAATATATTACTTGGTACTAAAACTTAGTGGATATGACAAGTATGGTGCATAATTTATGGCGAATGTATAAAATAGGTACGCACAAAAGAGTTAGCCTAAAAAGTATTGAATGGAATTCATTGGAAAGGGTTGAACAAAGTCGAGTTTTATATTAAGTAAGGTTCCACATAGACGAGGGAGTCGTAAACTTTTTTCTTCCTATTACTACATATTACTTTTCAGAAATTAAATATGTGGTATTATTTTAAAATATACTGATTATTGATTCAAATGCGTTGACTGGTTAAAAGAAATACAGTTTTAATTCAAATGTTTATTGAAATATGTATATTAAAATTTAGCTCAAAAAGTAAAAGATAAATTACATATTATGCTTATATGTAGAAAAAATAAAATAAAAAAACACACAAAAACAGATTGATGTGAAAACAGAAAGCTAGAAATTATAAAGAAACGAAAGACATCTGAATTGCCTTGTTACATTTATGTAATTATTTATAAAATTAATTAACTTTGTTTTCAGCACTATTTAAAAAAAAATGTGGTGAAAACAAAGTCAATTAATTTTATAAAGTTTATAAAATGTGCCATAAAGTAACTGCGGAAAACATTCAAGAAAAAATATGTAATTATTGTTTGAGACCGTAATATTTGTATTTTCATACAATTGTCTAAAAAGAGAAACCAATTCTCGTAATTCAATAAGCAGTTGAACTCAAAATAAAACATAATTCTATCAGAATAGTTCTCAGTTAATTAATTAATTATAAAATCATATGTATTGAAAAAATCTAATTTAATCTTTAGAAATTAGAGTTTGCAAAGTAAGAGTTTTGTAACATATCAAAAACGTCCATCTGGGTATTCGAATGATCTAGTTTACGACCCCTGTTTATCTCGAACCTACTAATGCATCCGAGATCTGAGTAGGTACTTTAGGATTTGGGTTTTACCTTTTTATTTGAAACCAATATGGCCGCGATAATGAAGGGCCGCGATTGTGAATAGACCCCAAAGGGACCGTCTCCTCGCGTCCTAGGCCCAGGTACCTACCTACTTCGTTATTATTATCTGGGACTTCCTACAAGCAATGTTGTCAAACCTGCCTAGGTTTTATTTAGTTATATATTTAAATTTGAAAAGGTAAATTGATGGAATTGCTGCTTATTTTGGCAGAACTCCATAGTATGAAATTTACATATATGTATGTCATTTGTAACGTCAACATCAAACAGTCGGCACTTCATACGAATTTCACAGGTTATTTTTACATATAGTTTTTTTGCTTTGTAAATTAAGTGGGTATTGTTACAAATATTTTATTATACATATAAAGTTACATACATATGTACCTACATGTATGACCATATATGACTCAAGAATTCAGGCATTATAAATATTTATACACTAAAATAACTAAAAATAGTTTTCAGTAATAAATCAAAAGGGTTTTTTCCACATTTATTTTTTTGATCATTGACCGAGTTTTGTCGTTACCGAGATCATCAGACTGGCCACCAGTCTGATGATGTTGGTAACGACGAATCCCAGTTACTGGTTAAATATAATACATGTGGAAAAAAACCATATGTGGTAGTTGTCATTTTATTATATAAAATGGAGTTCCACCAAGAAATATAAGTACAAAACTTAAATCTTTTATAGGTGTTTAATAGGCAGAATAGTGAGTGTATAAGGCGATCATTTGAGCCAGCCGATGACAAGTTGTAGGCCCTGTATATGCCCAGACTTTCATATTATCACAGCAATCAAACAAACACAGTTAGAGGAAAAATCCACAGAAAACATCACTGCATTGATGTGGATGGACAATTCAATCGCAGAATTCTTCAGAGACCTTCATGAAAAGTTTGTATTGTAACTTGTAACATTCTTCTTGAATTATTTTACATACTAGGCGATGCCTAACGGGATTATTTTTTTAAATTAATAATTTATGAATATTTAGTATAAAAGAACTTATCCAGTTATTTTATTCAAAATATTTTGAGTGCACTCAAAATGATCTTCTGGATGATTTTTCACAATTGAAACTAATTCAAAAGGTATTCTTTTTTGACATCTCATCAAAGATGAAGAAGAATATGGAAGTCTGGGCATTTGCGGGGCTGACGACCGTCATAGGCTGGTCTTTGATGAGATGTCAAAAAGTAATATGAAAATAACTCCTGTAATTGGAGATAATCCAGATTTTGTGAACAAGTATTTGGACACACTCAAAATGTTGTAATTCAAAAGGTGTCTACACCTACTCTTTTGATGATCACAATAATCAAACGGGAGTATGATGATAGTCGAATTGTCCAAAGGCATTATGGGTAGGACATAATACAGAGGTGGAGTTCTCTGATAGAGGCAAACGAGTAATTAAAACTCGCTTGAAAATGTATTTATAATAGATCCGGCTGGAACGATGGCAACATCATCTAATCAACACAGAAAAAAACCGATGGGAAATTCACTCAAAGGGAATTAAACATGCGTCAGTCATTTTTCGTTTATAAATGGGTGAAAACCTTTGATAAGAGATATTCAATCGCTTTACGATGGATTGAAGTTATTTTTCATCTCTATAAATACACTAGACGTCTAGATTTAGATTAATAAGTAATCTGTCGGTAAATTTAATTAAGGTATGGTCGTTGGCAAACATTTTGTCCGCCTCCGTAGTGTAATGGTCAGCACGCTCGGCTACCGTTCTGGAGGTCCCGGGTTCGATTCCCAAGGGGGGTAAAATAAATATAAGCAATTTTTTCACTGTAATATTTATTCAATATTACCCTGGACTGGTACCTAAAGCAAAGGGCTGATCACCTTTCCTTCATGTGTAAAAGATCGAGATAACACTGCGTTTATATAACGCAGTGCCCTATGCACCATTGGGGTGCGAATAAGGGTTTAAAGAAAAAAATTATAATCGTCGGGTTTGTATGAGGATATGCATGAATGTGGAAGAGGCGAATAATGTTTATAAAGACAGAGTGGTGTGACTATTCTCTCTACCTACCCCTGCGGGAAAGCGGCGTGGTGGTTAGTTTGTTAGTTAGTTAATTGATTTGGCAATCTTGTACTAAATGCATTTATTTTAAATTTCACTTGCTAAATACCACTTTTTCTTCAAATGTATTGTGACTCTCGATGCATTCCGCATCATTTTCAAGCACCGTATGTGAAACTAAGTCTAAATTTTAGAGTTGTGTCCTTGGGACGTTGAAGGACATTGTCATATTGCTAATTTCTAAAATTTAAACTTACCTTCACAAACAGTGTTTGAAAATGGTGCAGAATGCGTCGAAACACGTGTCAAAATAGATTTGAATATAAAGTAGTATTTATCAAATGAAATTTATTCATAAATATTTAGAAGTAAAGAATTTAGTGCCTTCAAAAATGTCTCAGATGATTTGAGTGTGTCTTAATCTTTGCGCACAATGACTAAATTGACCCTAGGGATTCTAGAGGAATGTAACTAACCACCACACAGGTGGGCAGAGAGAATAGAACGCCAAACCATTCTGTCCTTGCAAACATTTGTTTCGCATTCATGCATCTCCTCATACATACCTACCCACCGATTATTTGTAAGGTCTCTATTTATCTATTAAATACTACACTGTTATATTGGGTATTCTTAATAAATTCTCTATTATAATTTATATTTGGAGCAATAACTTTTTGATTTTCCATTTTATAATTAAAATATAACATTGTTTTAAAATCACTATAAATATTTTATTATAACTTAACCCTTCACTGCATAGTGTATCAAATTTGTTACATACCCAAAAGTTAGCGTTAAAACGTCCTTTGAAAATATAAGCAACCATTCTTTATTGTTACTGATTAGATACATTCATAACTCACGTATATAGTTCATAATTTAGCCAAAAGACGCGCTTTGAACGCAAAAATAATAACTTCACTTGTCTCTCGAAGACGAACTGTCAATGCAGTCATGCAGTCATGCAAAAAAATCATGCAGTGAAGGGTTAATTATAATGTCTACCGGTTTCGAAGCTAACTGCTTTTTTGTCAATAGTATTAATCAGTCTTGAAAAAGAAGCGGTTAGCTTCGAAACCGGTAGACATTATAATTAAGTTATAATAAAATATTTAAAGTGATTATAAAACAAAGTTATATTTTAATTATAAAATGCTCTACAATTAAGAATATTTAATAATTTCTCTGTCTGCAAATCTAAATTACAGAATGTTTCAGTTTTAATCTTAGGTAATAAAGAATCTCGGTTTCATAATAAATTATTTTGGTTCGCTAAATTTACGAACACCACAAGTGTCGGTTAGGAGCGCAGGATACGAAAACCAAACTCGTTTTGGTTATAAAAGTACGCCTTTGTTTGTCTGAAGGTCATTATGTAAATCGGAATGCTGTAATTTCGGTATAGGCTCCTCTAAGACTTGGCCCCATTCGGCCATTGTGAGTTCAACTCGCAGATCCACACTTGCCTCCGGTTCAACTGGTAACCGGAAAACGACAGTATATAATTATGGATCAGCTAATCCGTCAGTTGGAGTGACTAGAAAATGAACAAAAACAATCCATTTTGACTCGGTTTGGCCAATGTTTCTAGGTTTAATCGTGGACAAGCAGTAAAACTATGATTCAATACTCCTATACACCGAATGCAAAACCTAGGCAATGATTTCGCGGACCATATCGATATCAGGAATATATCACTTCCTAACTATAAAGCAATAATAATTACAATATTTCAGGCTACTGCATAATTCCTTGTTTTATACTTGCATCCTTGTTTAGATAAGTACTTTTCGAACCAATAATGTAGGTACTTAAAAACAGAAAACATTATTTTATCGTATTATTTTATCTTCTTCTTCTTCTTATTCAAATCCGCAGCCCAATGGTGCATAGGGCACTGCATTGTATAAACGCAGTGTTATCTTGATCGTTAACACATAAAGCAGTGGTGATCAGCCCACCGCTTCAGGTACCAGTCCAAGGTAATATTGAACAAATATTAGAGTAAAAAATTAACTAAAAATTATTTAACCTCCCTCCCTGGGAATCGAACCCGGGACCTCCAGAACGGTAGCGAAGCGTGCTGACCATTACACTGCGGAGGTGGAAAAATATTTTATACAACGTTATGTACAAAGGAAAAAAAAACTGTACCTTATTTTATCACATTAATCTGATAATATAACTTATTTTATCATATTAATCTGCTGGTTAGAGTTAACTTGATGTTAAACTCATAAACTTACGCCAATCGCTATGGTTGCTCTGTAAGTAATTCGTAATATATATTACCATTTTAAGAATAATAATATGTGTTTACAGTATCTATTTACACAGATTTTTAACGCATTGTCCCTCGTCCCATATCTATTTTGCATATTCACGTATCGCCAGACCGCCCAGGTTAGCATAAAACCCGAAAGATTGTCTGCCACCAGCAGATTTTTTTATCTGCCTTTGAAGATACCTACAGCATTTATTACGGCTGGAATAATTTATTACATCGTGTATCTGGGATACATGGGAGGGATAGGCAATGAATATGATTGTCATAGAGCAAAAATAATAATAAAATAATTCGTACATTTTGAGTGCGTCCAAATACTTCGCTCATTCCTTTCAAGAACGTCATTAATAAGAAACCTGATTTTTCAAGAGAACGTTTTTAAAGTTTAAAAATATAATACAATGTATTAAAAATGAATACCAAGCCACTTATTAAACTTTTTACTGTGCAACAGATCTTTTTAGGTAAAACCTGAATGTTTTTTCTCCATTTGAAAAATATTTAGTTTATTTAAAAAATAATTAAACAATACATTTTCTTCAAAATGCAAAAACAACACTTTCTGCCCTGTAGCAAGTAAATATTAAGTTAAAAATATGCTGTTTTTGCTGGGATATAGTACATTTTTTGGGCATTCCGAAAATATGCACAATTGAAAATTGTCGATTTTTGATTTATGACGTTCTTGAAAGGAGTGAGCGACTTGTTCACAAATCTGGATTATCTCTAATTATAGGAGTATTTTTCATATTATTTTTTGACATCTCATCAAAGATGAAGAAGAATATGGAAGTCTGGCCATTTACGGGGCTGACGACCGTCATAGGCTGGTTTAAGTGATCACTTTACACACATGTGTTACATTCACCAGTTCTACCCATTATTGACAACCACACTAGTCAAATTCTTGGAAGTTCTATCACATCAAAGATGAAGAATAATATGGAAGTCTGGGCATTTACGGGGCTGACGACCGTCATAGGCTAGTTTAAGTGATCACTTTACACACATGTAACATTCACCAATTCTACCCATTATTGACAACCACACTAGTCAAATTCTTGGAAGTTCTATATATTTGAATCGATTCATAAACATTGTTCTTGAATCACCAAAAAAATAAAAATTAAATAAAATGCGTAATCAGTTTTTCTTCTAGTTATAATTTCATGAACATTGCTACAGTGTTTAATAAGTCGTTTAATAAAGTCATGAGAATTATTCACAGTTCAGGGGTTACAAATTAAAATACACATTTACATATAAAATAAATTGCTCTTTCCTTTGACGCTGTCAGAATCAAGACCCTTAACATTATAATACATTTATGGTAGACAAAAGTATTAACCATTTCTAGATACTACCAGATAATGTATGAAACTAACTAATTAACTATCACCCGCTTTCTCGCAGGGGTCGGTAGAGAGAATAGAACGCCACACCAATCTGTCTTTGAAAACAATCTTCGCCTTTTCCACATTGGTGCATCTCCTCATACATACCCGCCGATTATTCCGACTCCTGACCTGACCTTTTTCAAGTATTTGAAATACTTGATAAAATATTTAACTAAGATAAAATATTATTTTTTAGATTCACTGGATCAATTTTTAAAAATGGCCAACCTCAATTATTTAAAGTCTATTTGTATAAATAATGATTCAATTTCAATAACACAACATGGGCTCATTTTTCGTAAGATAACTTTAAGTCTCTTCTTATCTATAAAATTACTGTCAGTAGGTATTCTAAACAAATTGAAAATGATATGTGTATTCGTTTCATCTCCGGAACTATCGTTTCCTGTTTATGTTTTGATTCTGACTAATTAAACAAAATTTGTTGAAACACAGTCATTGCCGATGTGATAAATTTAATTTGAAACATATATTCTAACGCGTCGAAGTTGCTTGAAATAATAATTAGTAGAATTTAGTTTATTCCGATTTAATTACGCAGTAGATGCAATACTTAACTATATTATACTAAGAAAAAAAGTATTATAAAATTAAAAATAGTGTAATTAAAATTTTGTAAATAATATTGGAGAAAAATAAAATAATATAAGAGAATTTAATAACTTTTGATAAAAAAAGTTACTCTAAAATTTTCTACGAATAAATTGTTCTAGAATCTTCAAATAAAACTACTAAAAGTAAGAAAATTAAATAATAATTACATAACAATAAAAAATCAATTCGATGTAATATTTCTCACACTAAGTACGACAATTGTTACAGATAGATTATAATTTGGTTAAGCGAAAGGTATAGTAGCTATTGCAATTAAAACAAAACAAAAGTATGTAGTTCAATAATGGAAAAATGGTGATGGTGTTTGGAAACTGTTTTAAATAAAAAAAAAAATTAAAGAAACCATGGTAAGGTTTTAAATTTGGTTAAGACAATTAATAGTTGTGCTGGTATAATACAAGCTGCTTCATAGATACTTCAAAGATACGAAAGGTGAGGAATTTTGTATTTTTACATAACTAAAGCTGTAAAAAAAAACATGATTTGATTTGAAATTAAAATTTGACATTCACAGAAATGTTTGCATGCTTTCCTGTCAACGATTTCCCAACTTTACTAATGTATGCAGATCTAGTCCATAGTCCGCTGGAACTTTTTAAATTAAATACGAATCATTGTCATAATTGTGAAAAGTTTTATAGATCACAGTTTGTCGGCCGTTGTTTCCGCGATACTCGGACGACTGTGCGACGAATGGCACATGGACACTTCGCAATAAATTGTAATGCTCGCACACCGTGAAGACAACAATATTTCAACATTGTTCGCAGTTTCCTGCTGTCGTGTCGGCCAGGTGATGTATAACGTACTATATTGTATCGGAATTGAGTGCCATACCATGCGGCACTATCGCATCCGGACCAACAACACTAAAGTCGAACACACGCTGTCACTACTCTAAAAAAACACATTCGGATGTTCGTCCACACGCCGTACTATGCTATATGTTATATATATGGGCAACCAGTGGACCGCGGGCTGGATCCGGCCTGCCGAGCTATTTTGTCCAACCGTCAATCATCTCGGCGAAGTATTTACAAATTTACGCGCTGTTGACAGATTTTTTTTTGACAGCACATTCACGTGTCAACAGTTTTTGTAAAGAATGAAACCCACTAAATAAAAAATTAGGATAACAGATGAAAATCTCGAAAATTTTATGCGATTATCCTCGAGCAATACCAACGCTAATATTGATGACCTTTTAATTGAAGTATAAGGCCAATCTTCAAACTAACTTTCGTAATTATTTAATTATTTTTATAAACATTAAAATTATGTCATTCATTGTATTGTTTGTAAAAAAAATTACCTTATATAACACTGTCCTAAATTATGATTCAAATAACTCAATGGAAATATTATGTATTTAACTTTTATATGTGTACATATGTACAGAATGATAATTTGGACCCAGACTTAGGAAAGGTTGCCCATGACTGCTATATGCACTGCGTGAGAAGCAGAGTATGCACACCTCTATTTGTTATCAGACAAAACAAAAGACGAACGAGAGCGGAAACAAAGGAAGCACGAGGAACAGGAATAATACACAAAATCAGGTAAATACACAGTTCCGTTTTTAGGTTATCCTCTCTACGGTCAACATCCACTAAAACAACATTTTAATTTTATCATATTTAGGCGTACCGACTTAGGCAATATTAAATAGTGTTAATGTTGTATAAAAGTCAATACTGAAAATAAAACTTAAGGCCCTATATATTATACGTTAAGTAGCAACGTCTTTAAACTCAAGATTTGACGTAATATTTTTTTTTCTTTGAACACACTTTTTGTATTGAAAAAATGAGTTTTTCTTCGAAATAAATAAAGGGTTTTGAAAAGAAAAGAGTTATTGAAAGGTGAGGAGTAAGGAGTTTAAAAATATATTTAAAAAAAAAAAATTCATCATACATAAGTATATGATTAAAAAAAACAATATATATTCTACAAAAATATATATTCTTATCAAGCTTGAGGTGGCGACAGGCTCTCCGCGCGGCCGGACGCGTAAAGAATTCAATTATTGTGAGTAAGGCCTTAAAGGTATTAAAATTAAGTTGCGAGCTATTTATTATCCCGTCTTAATCAATAAAAATACTACTAAATATATATCTTAAAATGGTGTTCGACATCTTTGATGATTAGTTTATTTAGTTTTTTTACGCTAACGATTCAAAGAACGAGCATTGCGAGAAATTTGGTGTAAAAATAAAATGGCGCTCGTCTCATTATGCAAACGGCCAATTTCGCAGGTCGTCCATCTCTCTCGGGGATTTTATAATCTGCCAAGTCAGTGATTCTAATAACCGGGTAGTTTGTAGATTGTAAATTGAAGATTGGTAACTGGGCTTAGTCGGTTCGTGATTCGTGAGTCTCGTCCGCAAGAGGAATCCGTCCGTCTTCAAAACTGGTTTTAACGTTCGTTCTTCAGTTGTAAAAATATTTTAAAGCCATCCCGGCGTTACCCAAAATATTTAAGAAGATATTACAGCGTTCTATTTTATCGACAATCCATAATTTCGAATAATTCCGAATTAATGCTTTGGAAAAGGTACACAAATTTGTTTAAATTTTTACGTAAACATAATATTTTCTACATATATCATTAGTTAAACGTTTAGGTTACCAAAGTGCCCCCTCTGGCCTCCCAGGGGGCCCTGGATAGAGCTGAGGGGGTATTTCTAGCCCTGCGAGAGTAGGGGGGCCTGGGAAGCAAACAGAGGGTCGTGAGGTGTTAATATTATAGATTCTATAATATTATAGAATATATGTATATTATTATAAATTTATTATAAGTTAAATATTTGTGTTTTTATTATTTTTAAAAAAACTTCAAGTTCATACTATTTCTGTGAGCCTAAGCGGCTCAGAAATAGGTATCAAATTGTGGTAGAGTTGGTTCGAACCGAGAAACTCTGACTCAAGAGTCCGCGAAACTAACCAAGGGTCCACAACCCGACACTGAAGATGAAGATAATGATAAAAAAACGAAATTAACGATGTATTAACCTCTCGAATTTGTTATTTATCAAAAGTTTATGATAAAAATCACTTAAAATTTGTTAAAAATATTAATTTCTCAACAATTTATAAGCGTCCACGTATCTTATTTATGACATTAAAATAATTTCTTAAAAAACATATAAATAATAAATTCACTAAATTTTTCTGTTTTAAACAAATTTTTAAAAAGGTAAATTTTCAGGGGGACCTTGTGTAATTTTGTGTCTGAAAGGGGGCCTGGGTCAAATAGGTTTAGGAACCTATGGTTCAACGCTTTCCCAAGACATTTTCACCGATATTTTTCTGTAGATTTCAAGGTACATGTATCTAAAAATCTAATGGCATATTTTAGACGCTTCACGATATACATAAAATTATTCATCAAATCGATCTTTTTAGACTTTCATTTAATCGAATATTAATATCATTGATATCAAGTCATTCAATCGATAAATAAATTCGTGTAAATGATATCGATAATCGATGTTTTGAGTCGTTCCAGCAAAAGTCAGTTAGAGATATCTTGAATGCGACGATATATGTATTCCTCTAAATCCTGTATAGAATAATTAATTATTTTTTATTAGTTCATTAATGGAGTTATTTATATGAAGCAATAACTTCCAATCGACTTCCTAAGCAGTTTGGTGTGAACGGTCTGGGACAACCTAGGTGGTATGTTATTAAAATTGTTCAAGATAATGATTATTAAAAAATTGTTCAAGATTAATGATGAAGATAATGATTAAAAAATACCATATAACCAAGAACTAATTATCTAACAAGCCCATTCCCACAGGGGTAGGCAGAGAGAATAGAACGCCACACAACCCTTTGCAAACATTCATATTTTTTTCCACATTCATGGATTTCCTAATATGTATCCTCACTTTGGGAAAAATCAAATATGTATGTATTTTTCGTCATGAAAATAAATACGGAGAAAAGGGGTTTAGCGAAAAAGTTGTAGAGAGAGAAGAAAGAACAAAGAAGGGTACGATGAGCGATTAGGAATTAATGAGAATGTAATTATTTGTTTTACGTATAATAATACTAATAATAATGGTGTATAATTTATACAGCGCCATTTCAGCGATTTAATTTGGAAAAGAAGATTGTGAAAATGATTTGACAAACAAATGCATTTAAAATTTATAAAAATAATACTACAACTTTACAGCTTTTTCTATATTTATTTTATCTGACCAGTAACCGCGTTTCGTCGTTACCGGCATCATCAGACTAGTTTTTAAAATAATTATCCGTTTTTGAAGGTAGGCGATTGAAATAAAAAAGGTAAATAAGTAGGTTCTTTCAGATGGGGTCTTTTTTAACGCTTATAATATTGTCAAAATGTATTTTTAACGACTAGTTTAGGGTTGGAGGTAGATAATTGAGTAATTTAAGTAAAAATTCCGGGAAGAATTCCAGGAATTTTAGTAAATACGGTGTTAAGCCACCATTTTTTTCCTTCGATATTTCAGACACTTAACATATATGAACCTACTAGGTATTTTGCATTATCGGTTATAAAATACAAAGTTAAGTACTATTCTTCAAGGGACACCTTCGAGGTAGTTTGCACAAGATTGTTGAAGTACGGATATGCAACCCCGAGTGCCATAACTATTCCATTTTCTACACTCATTTTTCTTTCGTAACATCCTCCGTGTCCTTTTCTATATGGCAAGGCAGTCTTTAAATTTGGCTCATTTACTTACGTCATCTGTATTCTATCAGACACATTCCCACTCCTAATTGACTAAACTAACTAATCATCACGCCGCTTTCCCGCAGGGGTAGGCAGAGAGAATAGGACGCCACACCATTCTGCCTTTGCAAACATTCTTCGCCACTTCGAATAAGCCAAAAAAAAAACAATAAAAAGAAATGTAAGGTTCTAACGATCGAAAACATTACAAAACGTCGAATCTTACTAACGTGATAAAATGGTATATTATTTTAAGAAATAAAAAGACTTTGTTTTTTGATCCACTCACATTTTGAGTGAGTGTGAGTGGATCAAAAAACAAAGTCTTTTTATTTCTCAAAATAATATATAAATATGATCCACAAAGGTAATGTTTTCAATATTCAAAACATGATAAAATGGTGTTATACTTTATTTTATTTATTTAACTAACTAACCATCACGCCGCTTCCCCGCAGGGGTAGGCAGAGAGAATCGAACGCCTCACCACTCTGTCTTTGCAAACATTATACGCCTCTTCTACATTCATGCATCTCCTCATACATCCCCGACGATTATTACGACTCCTGACCCGGCCGCTTTCAAGTATTTGACATACCTGATTGTGCCAGGTTTTCCTCGGTCTTCCTCTGCTTCTTTTTCCAACTACATTCGCCTCATAAATTTGTTTAACCGTTCTTTCCTCACTCATACGTTCCACATGTCCAAACCATCTCAACACTTCATTTTTTACTTATTTTTTTATTTTAATTAATATATTTGAATTTTACTTACGGACTGGTACTTTTTTAGGGTCGTAGAGCTCGACTCTTTCGCTGACTTTGTTGATTTTGACCTGCAGGCACTTGGATCTCTCCGCGACGTCGTTGAGCTGGATCGTCAAGTCGCTGAAGATGTCGTTAGCCAGAACGACCAGGGAAGCAAGTTGCTTGAGAGCGTTGCTAAGGGTGCAGTTGGTCACAGCTAGCAACTCATCATCCTTCACCTTGGCAACTCCGTGCTCGTCGTGCAAACTCGTTCTCGATAAGTACTTCGGCTCGACCACACGCAGAACGAACGGCATTTCGATTCACAAAAAAAAACAGCCGGCAAACATCAAAAAGGCATCATTTGAACGGTATATTACAATTAAAAATTATTTCATTATTCGCACACGATGAAGCAATACTACAGGTATTGCATTTTAATTGTTCTCACCTCAAACTGCTAATAAAACAATCAACACTGTTTCGTATTCAACCACTTTTCATTCAAACTTTATAAAAAGGTTGGCGCAATATTAATTTGTAACAAACACTTTAAAAACAGCATGTTATTTATATACATCGATGAACACATTTTCGCGGTAATGAGGAAATCGGGTAGTTTTAAAACTTATTTATTTTAAATTATATTCGTTTCGTTCGTATGTAGACGCCATCGCAGCACTCGAACACAACCACTCTCGTCCGCTCTCCGCGCGGGAATACGATTTTTGTATTACAGTTTGGAAGTAAACTTTAACGGCCGCCGCGCCGGTAGAAGCGCTGCTGTAGTCATGGCAACTGACATGTGCGAAGGGATTTACGTTTTCCAATTCTTTTCGTGCCATCTAGCGATTGAAAATATAAGTAATTTTTTTAGCAAAGCTTTAAACCAAATTGAAACAGGTCGCATCATTGTTAATTCAATTGATTGTTAATAGAACTAATACATAGATGGTGTTTTCTAAATATATATTTTTTAAAATTATTTATTTATATAAATGATTCAAGCAACCCTGGAATGCTCAGAAAAAAACAAAATGTTTTTACTGGACTCTATACTAAAATTGGAGGTGATCGTTTTTTCCAAGCTCATTAGGCCAAAATTTAAAAGGCAAGAAATTTATAAATATATAAAATTAACTTCCAATATTATCTTTAAAATAACAATATAGTCACATACCTACCCATTCTATCTTGGTACGGTTTAAATAAAAAAATGTAAAACTTTTAATAATCCAAAAAATAACCTTCTAGGTAATATAAATGACCATCACACTGCACGGGTAGACAGAGAGAATAGAATGCCGCACCACTCTGTCTTAGGAAACAATCTCCGCATATTCCACATTCATGCATCTCCTCATACTCCTCATATTCCGACTCCAGACCTGACCATGCCCAAGTATTTGAAAAACGTGATCATGACAAGTTTTAGCATTCTTCCTCTGCTTCTATTTCCAACAATATTTGCCCCATAAATTTGTTTAATTTATCTTTCTCCACTAATTTTTTCTTCAATCATCTCAACACACCTTTTTATCAATTTTACTTATGTCAGTCTTGCATTCTTTCCTTATACGACTATTTGAACATCTATCATAAATTGTTTAGGCACACATTAGTCTCAGGGACCATATTTTGACTGCATTCATTCTACTCTCATCCTTCTTTTGCCAGTTCCATTTTTCACTTCCATGTATTAGGATTGAAACCAGGACTTTATTGTGCACTGCCAGTTAAATTTAGTTTTTGAAATAAATAAACTACAGATATTACTCTCACTATTTCCATGTGAAATGATTACACTATTAGACTAAATACCAGCATATGATTGCAGTACCTATACATAATTGTTAATTACTTATTTCATATCATTTGTTTATCCTTTGCAGCATAGGTTTATTTATATGTTGTAATTTTTTCTACTCTAACCCCTTATGGGCAGGACATATTGCGCAACAAGACCCCACAAGATGGACCCCAAGAATTTTACGATGGAGACCCTAAGGAGGACAAAAGAGGTATCGGAAGAAGAGTCCGATGACATAGTCGCTTCGGGGGGTAGAAACTAGCTGCAAGCAGCAATCGACCGGAGCAAACGGAAAGAAGAGGAATAGGCCTATATCCAGCAGTGGAGTACAGAGGACCATTTCAGCCACCACGTAGAAATTTGATGTGATTCTCTTTACATCCTGGTAGTTATGGCGGTGAATAGTCTAATACAGGCCTGGCCAACCCAAATAGCATCCCGGGCCGCATCGATGACTTAAAAGTTTTCCCAAGGGCCGCATAGAGTCATTAAATTTTTTTTATAACAACATATTTTTTACGTGTCTGTGATAAAAAATATATTGGCCAAACTGCGAGAAGTCTAAGAATTAGAATTAGAGAACATCGTCGTGGACTAACAAGTAATTTTTTTCGGAATTTGCAAATCATATCATGGAAACTAACCACTCATTTGACTCTCATACACTTAAATTATTACACTCTGTTACAAATAAAGGTCAAGTCATGAATAATTTAGAAAATTTAGAAATACATAAAAATTTAAATTCAGATAAAACAATAATTAATAATTTACTGTTTCAAAATACGTCACCATTATTATCAATGTTTCCTTTTACAAAAAATATTGTTCCTTAACTACCCTACCTATATTTATTTACCTATATATACACCTAAATATATTTTTATTCGTTAGTTTTAATTTGTACCAGAAGATGAAAACAATTGTCGTTTTCGAAACTAGTCGTAAATAAAAATAAAACTCAATTAAGTGGATTTTTCAAGTGTTTAATTTTTATTAAAATAACGTATTTCATACTTATTGATTTTTTGTAAGTACAAATAAGTAAGTAAAAATAATTTTAATGCGGAGGTTATCAGAAAGTAAAATCATGGTAATTGTGAAGAAAATATTACTACGACCAGAAGTGAGTAGAAAACATACAATGAATCAACAAAAAATGTATTGGTATAGTAATAAATGTTTTGAAAATTTTTAACAATCAATATTATTAATTAGGACACATAAATCAAACAATATTAACATTTTTATTTTAATAAAAAGCAATTTACAAATGACCACTTAGTTTGAGATTTGAGTTTCTCTTCGCTTACTTAATTTTTCCAAATCTAATTCAATAGTTGAAGTTGCACACTTTAACTGATTTTTGAGATTTTCTGAAGAGCGTGTGAACGGATATTGTTCACTGTTTTTATAACAACATGCATGACTTGGCTCATAGAGTTCTTGAGGGCATAATTTTTGTTGATGCATTGAACTGTGTATCACAAACATATCACTGGTTTAAAAATATATTCTTCATACATGGCCACAGGCCGCACGTAAGGGCGTCGAGGCCGCATGCAGCCCACGGGCCGCGGGTTGGCCACCCATGGTCGAATAGATCATTGATATTCTTATTGTCAGGTAATTAAACACTTAAAAGGTGGGATGAAGAACAAAACACAACTTTTCCACAATTTTTTAAATTTATTTCAATATATTCAACAAGCATTTTACATCAGTTTACATATCTGTTTGCCTATATAAAACATACAGTTACACATTTATCCTAGATTACAATAATATGCTTATGTTCAAATACATTTATAAACTTAAATACAAGCGCTGGTCAATGTAAACGGTTAATCTTAATGATATATTGTGTAAAACAAAACATGTGCGTTCTTGAGGTATTTTTACTTATAGCTTTATGTTAAAAAAAGGATAGGATATTATTAATTCCTTCCAAAAAGTTTTATGTCTTTATTTTTATAAGCACAATGATACATATATATTTATCCAATTTAATTTTAGGTTTTAAATAAATCTTCATCGGTCAACGCATGTCTTAGTGAAAGTTTCAAATGAGAAATCACTATTTCCATCTTATTATTATCGTGGAAAATCAGTATTAAAAAAAAATCTACATGCTTATCGTGATAACACAACATTACCAATACATTTCCTGCTAAGTAAAAACACAATATGTAATAACAAAATATATTTTATGCAAGAATTGAAAATTCATATTATTACATATATTGATATTTCGCTCACTCCTTTCAAAAACGTCATAAATCAAAAAACTTGATTTTTCAGGAGAACGTTTTTAAAGTTTAAAAATATAACGCAATGTATTAAAAACAAATATCAAGCCACTGATTGAACTTTTTACTGTGCAACAGATCTTTTTTGGTAAAACCTGAAGGTTTTTTATGCATTTGAAAAATATTAAGTATGTTTAAAAAAATAATAAAACAATACCTTTTCTTCAAAATGCAAAAACAATACTTTCTGCCCTGTAGTGGGTAAATATTAAGTTAAAAATATGCCTCTATGCTGGGATATAGTATATTTTCTGGGCATTCCGAAAACATGTACAACCGAAAATTGAGGTTTTCTGATTTATGACGTTCTTGAAAGGAGTGAGCGATGTCTACAATTCATTGATTTTGAACATGCGTTTCCTGGATACACTATGTCTACAATGCTGTGAAAATCTGACGTTCACCAAAGCAAAATTCTTTCAAATGCAACCTCATTTAGCGGTTCTGAAGTCGATTGATGGCAATAGTTGTTGACTGAAATTTTCATTATAGTTAATGGATGTATTGTAATACGTGTTTTTTCCACAATCCATTTTCATAATTTTTTTAATTAATCAGTAATCACACTGTTTTCAAAACTATATCTAGATTTAAAACATGCATGTTAAAAACCATACATTCAAACAGTTAGTGTAAACTAATATGATAAAGATCTTGTTATTCCTAAAGGGTTGTTTATCATAAGTGTTAAAAAATAGAACTACAAATACACAAGAGAAAATTTATGAAATTTTGCACCGGTTAGTATGAATATCAATTGCTATTGAAAATATCTTTAAACATAACAGAAGGCGACGGGTTTCGATATTGGTTTTTGAGTCATGGTTGAGTGTCGGTAATTTACTAGAAAATGTGAGACTATTTATATAGGGGGTAAAAACCTAAATGTTACAGCAATTCTTATTTCATTATTATGGATATTTTGTGATTAGCATAAGAACTGTGTTTTTACTTAGCAGGCCAGTGTAATATTCTAATACACGCGGTTCTACAGTTATACATGTATGATAAACAATACAAATTATTATTGTACGTAGCAGTTACAGATAAATAGTTACAAATACAATTAAACTTTTCAGTTAAATCTTAAATCTTAACTAACATTGAACATTCATTTGAAAAAACTGTTTTTAGCCTTTTTGCGTTTATTGTATTATGATTTATTGAGATTGCTTTGCGGGATTTTTTAAAGCTATGTTTCGACAAACTTACCTGAAGAAATAGTAGGCCTCTGTCGCCATTTTTTAATAACACAAAATTCATTTCAACCATGCAATATCAGACTGAATGACCAATGTAGACTAGACTTACTGAAATTATCAGACCAGTCTGATAATGTCGATAACGAGGAACACCATAACTGGTTGAGTAAATTAAGGCGGAAAAAGTTATTTTTTTAAATGTTTTATTTCTTAGATAAAATGCTATTGCACAATTAAGAAAGGATGACGATGGTTTGATAGTTTAGACATGTGGAACTAATGGGTATGAAAATAACAGTTTATGAGGCAAATCTAGTTGAGGAAAATAGATCAGAGAAAAACCAAGGAAAACTTGCTACGATCAAGTACTTCCAATAGATGAATGTAAACAAGCCAGGAGTCCGAATAATTGGTGGGTATGTATGAAGAGATGCATGAGTGGAGAAGAGTCAAGAATGTTTGTAAAAACAGAATTGTACGGTATTCTATCATCTCTGCCTTTCCCTGACGGGATGCAGTGTTTTACAGTTTTAACAAGAGATGTCAGTTAGCAACCTTCTGAGACACGTTTTAACAGACACGTTTTTTTCTTTCCAATGCAAAAAAAAACACTTAAGTTTGTCAATGCAGAACTCAAAGTGGGAATGATGCATTCTGAATATAATATTCTTTTTATCACTAACAGAATTTTCCTTAATCCCAGCATTGCAATTACTGTTGGATATGGGGTTGTTTTGGACTAATGCTGTTAATTATGTGTTATCATTGTGAAAACACATGATTTTTCTACGCGTTTGGGAATTAAACTCGGACCTTATGCAGTATTATCCTCATTACAATATTTAAAAATCAAAGTGTTAATATTACACTTTCACATTACATATTTTTTGTAATACACCATAAAAATCAATGTGTAACGTATTATAAAATACATCTTTTATATTTATACGAACACTCACTGGCATTACATAGCGGAATATAACATGTTTTCTTCTGCTAATAAATACACAAATACATACAGGTAATATGTAATCTTATTTTTATCTTATTATGTATAATTTAACCATAATTTTTAATATAATTATTCCTTTTTTCTGGAAATTTTGAACTCCATAACATGAACTTATATTTGAACTCCAACTCTTTAAAATTGTACGGAACTCTCTATGGATTTTGAAAATTATTATATTTGTTCGAATTGAATTGAAATTTTCATTGTTACTGTTAGAATGTCAGATTTCTATGTTTTATTTTTTAACAATAAAAAAACATATCCAGTGTTGATGAAACCGCAGAACATTGGAGTATACATATTGTGTTATAGTATCAATGCATATTGTGTTCTTGTACCAATGAATGAAGTGTTTTTTAAACCCAGTTTCAATCATTAAATGAGTATATATTATAAAATACGGTAGTATTGTTTATTGAAATATGAAATTCACACAAATTTTGTATGTAATAAATGGAGAGTAGCATTTTGAAAATATTTATTCATGGTGATGATTTTTCATAGTTATTATAAACCCAGTTGATACATCAATGTAGCTTTAAACATCAGAACAAGAAGTATGAAAGATGTTCTAAGCATACATTGTACAAATAGATAAATTTATTATATTAAGTAATATACTAAATTAAGAACATTCATTAAAACACATATATTAAATATAATTTTAGTCACTGCACAATGTGTGGACACAACAATTGTAGCACAAATTATAGTGCATATACAGTACTTCTTGTATATGATGTAAATAGTGCACATTTGTATAAATTATTAGCTGTTGTCTACACTACAATTTTAGTGCCAATTATAGTGCATTCACAGTACTTCTTGTATATGATGTAAATAGTGCCCATTTGTATGAGTTACCTGCTGTTGTCTACACTACAATTGTAGTGCAAATTATAGTGCATACACAGTTCTTCTTGTATATGATGTAAATAGTGCACATTTGTATGAATTACTAGCTGTTGTCTACACTACGATTGTAGCGCAAATCATAGTGCATACACAGTACTTCTTGTATACATATTACGTAAATAATGCACATTTGTACGATTCACCAGCTGTCTAGTATGAGTATGTTTTACCTATAATGTAAGAAACATATAAAGGAGAGGTCAAGCACAACATTTATGATCAGCACACATGTTACATTGTATTGTGACAAATATAGCGTAGGTACATTAAACATTAAACATATATATATTTTTTTAATTTGGCACGCAGGACTACACTACAGGCATATAAGCAGACATAACACCGACAACGTTACATGTGTATATTTATATTTGTAACCAATATACTGATAGGTATACCCGTTGAAAGAACTTTTATGTATTTTATTTCTAATATTAAAGATGTATGAAGAAGATGAGTATCAATGACATTCGAATTAAGGAGACTTGTTATATATTATATAAATAATTGGAAAACACCATTTTTTCAAGGTATTTAACTTGATATTTGTCTTCTTACCTCATACGCATCCAATGGTGCACAATGTTACATAAATGCAGTGTTACAATGATCGAAAATCATGTGCAGGCAAAATGATTTTTCCTGTACTTCAGGTCCGGGTCTAGGGTAGTTTTTATGCAGATCTTTTTTATGCGATTTTGAAGTTAAGCGAATTTCAAATGTAATGGAATCTATCCCTTATTTTTGTATATAGTTCAAGTCTTTTTTTATGCAAATTCGCATAAAAAATCTAAAATCTAAAATTTAGACTAATGCAGGATACAACCGTTAAAGTGTGATTGTGTCACTGGCACAATGGAAGCTCAAATCTGACATTGTATTCAAGAGATACTTTATTTGAAAAAAACAGAAAAAGCACTTGTAATTTGGATTGAAGATTTATCTCAAAAACAATTTTCCATATGTAGATATTTAGTTATGGAAATAGCTTTTCTGTTTTTATTTTTATGATTTTGATATAAACTTTTTAATACGATTTTTAGTACATTTCATCATATTGATTTGAAGTTATGTGGTTTTTAAAAATAATGGAACCTATCATCCAGTTTCGTATATAGTTCAAGTCTTTTTTTTAATGCGACTACCCGTAGAACGTATCTATCGCATAAAAAGAGACCCAAGTGTATACAATATGGTATGATGTAAAAAGTATTCGAGTGAAGAGTCACATGTATTTATTTTGACTTCCCCGCGAACCCAAACATGCTTACCGCTGGACCATGGAGGAAGAGGACTTTGTAGATATTTTATATTCTATTTCAGTTTATATAGAAAGATGGCTATATATTTGATATAAGCAAAATAATGGTAAGTTATCAAGAGTTAACATATTGAGAATTGTATAATAGTTTTTCTTTCATCTTATGTGTTTGCTGTAATTAAATTTTTAATAACTAATTATATAGAAATATAATATCAATATAGGAAAACATGTAGAAAAAGAACTCCACCGCGTCAAGCCAATTTATGTACCTTGATGGGTCCTACAAACAATTCTTATGAAATACGAAAATGTTAAAAAATAAATGTTACACATTTAAAAATTATTTGGCTGTTTAAGCATAATAGTTTGATTATGATAACTTCACCTAACATGAAAACATATATTGATTAAATTTATCGATATACGTACTTTATAGTTTTATAAATACCATTTTATGGTGAAATTTTAAATACATTGGTCTGAAGCATGTTTTTCTTTTTAAATTTCGTTACATAAATTATTGGTGTTTCAAACACAGCAATACTTCAGGCCAAAATTTATCTTAAATCTATTTTTTTTAATATACTGTGTTTAATATTCTATGTTATACTTGGAGCTTTTGACATCACTAAATCATGCAGATTATGCGATAAATGTTTATTTCATAGGTAAATATTATTACAAAAGTTACTTTGGTTAATACATCATGACGGCACAACATTTAACTTAGCCAAAGGTTAAAAGCTTACAGTACATTTATGATTACAACACTTATGCAATATGCAAATTATTTTAATACATAGAAACAGAGAGTAGAGTAGTAAGAATACAAGGAAGGACAGTGAGTTTATTGTGTGTAGCTAGTTTAATTTACAATCCTTATTCAAACCGGTGACTGAACTGGAATTTCTACATTACTATGGTTTATTACCGGCAAAAGCAGTTATTTTGAATGTAGCATAGTTTTTTCAACATAATATAACAGCTAAATAGTAAGCATTTTGTGGAAGAGTTGTTTTTTATTTGCAATCAAATACATATTTTAGTATGCTTGAATGTTTAAGGGGCACCACAAAGTAATATTTTTTATAAATATTTATTTGACCATAAACTCCTTACTTACATATATATTATACTCATGCATTTTGATTAATTAAAAGTAAGATTTAAAGGTAGTGTTATATAATAAAGGACTAAAAACAAATGCGACTCATATCAAGTAAATGATTGTCAGTAAAACAAAACATTTGCCAGTTATGACCCTTCTTAAAATGGAATCAGATGTGATTGTGACGTTATAAAAAATACTAAACATTAAACATGGAGTGGCACAATGAGAGTAAAATGGCCTTAATGAAATTTTAAAAATTACATTTTTATTTGTAAATAATTTATATTAATACAAGTAGTATAAAAAATACTTTAAAAATACATAGCATAGAATGGGGAATAAATGAATGAAATTTTATTAACGATGATCTTATTCATACATTTTGATGGGTCCAATTTTATACAAATATCATTCGAATATAAAAAGTTTATGATAAAATAAATATCTATTAAAGTGCTCCGTTGTGGCACCCCTTAAAAGCAAAATGTTTGTTACGATGACTTTTCTATACTCATCACACAAAGCGTTAAAGCATTATTGATCTAAATATTACAATAATATAAATGAAATTGCAAAGTGCAAAAACCATAACTATTATGTTTTTTGTCATATTTCACTCTGAAACGTCATAATATTTATTATTATTATACGAATACGTAAATCAAATATTTAAATATGTATTTATTTTTGGGTGGTATCTACAAAATTTTAATCATTGAAAGAAATAACTCATCCTTGGTTTGAGTAAAACATATTACATTTTAAAATTAAATTGACTTAATAATACATTTAAATATACTCGTACACACATGAAATGCAATTAAAAATAAGCGGAATGAGTTACAGAACAGGATGCCAACCTTCAGAACCAAAATTTGAAATTCCACACACCAGCTCATAATGTTTTATTCTCTTGACCATAGATGGCAGACTATACTGGTGTCTCTTTGCTTTTTAACTTTTTACACAAAACCAGATAAGTTTTCGCGTATTCATATATAAAAGTATTGTAAAATTATCGTAAAACTTTTGTTTTCAAGAAAATATAAATGAGATGATGATTAGAAATTAATAACATTATTTCAATACATTTTTTTTACGATATAAGGAATGAAAAAGTTTTACAAAATAAATTTTAATATTGACAAAGATTGTAAAATTTGGTCTTACTTTTCAGTCAACATTGATACGTAATTTTTATATTTATGTATGTATGCTAAAAAAAACAAAGAAATATTTATAAAGATATGTAAATTTTGACGTTGTGTGTTCTTGATATTTTTGAAGTGAAAATTTGAAATCATAATATTCAAAAGATATGTGCAGAATGCAATCGCAAAATTGTTAAATAAATAAATTAAAATGTGACAAGAAAGGTGCATGAAAATTAAATTCATTAGTTGGTCCAAAAGTGTTTTATAAAAATATTTTTCCTTTAGGCGAATACCATACAATGATACGATTGAATTTTAGACCTTATCGTTTCAAAGAAATATTTTTTACGAAACATTCCATCTCTGTATTAAACTTTACAATTTTTAAATACACCCTGTGTTCTTGGTCTTATCAATCGCTTCCTGTCACGTGTCTAATGGAATAAAATATGTTATTATGTTATATAAATATATTCTGATATTTCCGACAAATAATTTTGTTGTTATAACATGTTATTTGAATAATTAACATGTAATTTTAATAAAATCAACAATCTTTTTGCAAGAGCTTAATAGTAATAAAAAACTGATATTAATTTCGATTAGCAGAGCTTTTCAAAGTTTGAAAAATTTAAAAAGATGAAGATTTCTAAAAAGCTTTTTAAATATTTAAATACTATTAATAATACCCTCATTCACTTAGATATTATGTAAATGGATGTATGAAAATAATAATAGTTATTGGACGCATCTGTGCTTTCCATTGGTTTGTGATATTGACACGATAACAAATAAAAGAGGATATGGGTAAAAGAAGTTAAGTTTTTGTTACTGAAATTAAGCTTGAGTAGTAGTTAGACTGTTTAAGATGTAAAAATAGTAGAAAAAATATTTCTAAATTAAATGGCTTGAAAATGATATTACTTAAGTAAAAAATTACAAGAAAATCGAACGATTTATAACAGAGAAAACATCGCATGTAATAGCGTTGTATAAACTATACTACAAAAAGCACGCTTCAAATTGATTTCCCGTAGTTATTTTCAGGAAACGAGGTCCAAATGATCATCCTTTATTACGTTTTGCCCAGAATACTACTGCTACTACATATGCAATTGCTGCGTTTAGACAAACGCGTTTTAATGGGAAAGTTTTCGCAATTTAGCTCATGTAAGACTGAAAATTGTGGGTTATTAAAAGTGGCAGGTTAAACATGCGTTACTTTTTATTAGTCATCCGCACCTTGACCGCGTTCTTTAATGTGGTTTATCCCAAACTACAACATGGACATACACAATTGTGACACATAAAGCGCGTATGTATAAAGGCAGCCATTATTTTCTCTAAAATTATTGAATAAAAATAACATTTTCTTCTTGTTTACAAAGAAAATTCTGTGGAAAATTACAAGTAATGTAGAGTTCCTACAGATCTGACTTTTATCGGTTATACGTGTCAATGTATAGTACAATGGAGCACAGAAAAGATTGGAGGATGCGCAAAGACTAGGAGTCCACTTCGTGGCAGACTTCCATATAGTCTGGATCGTGAATGATATCCTTGATCATGTCCTTCAGCATTGTGTAGCGAGGAAACATTGGATAAACTTTGGAGTTTACGTAGTCCGACTGAAAGCAGTAACAATGAAAACAATTATTACATACACTGCAATATATCGTTCCGAACATTTTTAATTTGTTGCCGACGGATGCTAGAGGTCAAAATAAAATATGGAACAAAGGCAAAATAAAGGAATGGGAAAATGATCAAGACTTAATTTTATTAAAATTGTAAACTAGTTTAAATTCTTAATTTTTATCTCTTTTTTGTGTGTATATTAGGTAAAAATGGTTAAAAACAATAATAATGTATGCAAAATGAACTCCACCGACAAGACACACAAGGTGGCTTGGTGGGTCTCAGCAATTTTATTTTATTTTTATAAAATATGTTTGAAATTGTTCTTTAAATAAATGTACACAATTTATGTTATTTAATTAAAATTATAAAATAATAAAAATAAAATAAATATCATCATAGTATAATGTATTTCAAAAATATATTAAATGCATCATATTACACAATGTTATCTTGATCGTAACTTACAAGGCAAAGCCTTGGGCAGACATTAGCATAGGATAAACTATTGGTGGTGCATTCTGGGCAGACTGATTTTCAAAGTAAATATCTTCGGTATATATCTTTGCTTATTGTTCATACTATCTGAGTAGAGTAAGTCCTAGGTTATTTTTTAATGGATAGAAAATTACCTTTAGTTCGCGGATGAGATTCCTCAGGCCGGAGTACTTCTTCAGTAAGCGGTACAAATCATTTGTCATCTGTGTATTCTCAGTTTCGATTTGGGCTGTTGTCATATCTGCAACCAAAAAAATAATATTTGTAATATAAACCAACTAAAACTAACTAACCACCACACCGCTTTTCCGCAGAGGTAGGCAGAGAGAACAGAATGCCATACCGCTCTGTCTTGCAAACATTCTTCGCCTCTTTCACATTCATGCATCTCATCGTACTCACCCGCCGATCATTCCGACATGTGAAAGAAGGTTTAAATTGAAGGAAAAATACAACTTCCGAAAATTTAGCAAGGCGCTTGTCAATCGTAGGTGTAATGGTGAATATTACCGTTGTAAAAAGCGGTCACTTTAACCAGCCTATGACAAGTCGTAAGCCCTGTAAATACCCAGACTTCCCTTTTCTTCTTCATCGTTATTGAGATATCAATAATACAATATATGTGAGGCTGTTTAATTTTATTCATCAATTGATTCGGCAGTCACTTTGTGGTAAAATCTATTCATTTTAAATTTAAGTTTTACTTGGTCAGTACCACTATTTCTTAAAATTTACTGTGACACATGTTTGGGCGTTTGTGTACTACACGGAATTACACGGAATTTTACCGTCCGGCACGTCAGTTAGCGTTTTAAAACGAGGATCTGCTTGTGCTTTTGTCCATCTTTCTTAGGATCGGTGATCTTGATCGGTGCATAAACTTGTTGCGCGTAAATTCGATCACGCTAAACTGTAGTAGTCGCTTTTATTTTTCAAAACCGGTCTGCCGGACGGTAAAATTACGGGCAGTGCACAAACGCCCTTTCGATGCATTCCGCTTTACGGTGTTTGAAAATTTATTTATTTATTTCAAAACATATTACATACATAAGTCATATATACATATAATATTCCCGATGAGTAATTTCTATTTCTCATTTTGGGACATGGGATCAAGGTTAACAAGACTGGAACACAAATAATAAAGTAACAAAAAAGATTTTTTTTAAATAACCAAAACTAATACTAAAACATGGCAACATATAAAAACAATAAACAGGTATAATAAATAGGCACAAGAAGCATATTTAAAAGAAATAAATGAGAAAAACATAAGGTAAGAAGCATTTTGAAAATAAACAAATGAGAAAATATAAAAAAAAACAAAAGGTAAAAACAAAATAAGAAAATATGACTAAACACTACATATATATCTTTCCATAAATTATCTTTTCAGATCATTTATTTACGATCCCCGAATGGGATCTATTTAATATATTATGTCAGGCAGCTGGTTAATTTTGTAATAATTGTGTGGACTACGTAAACTCCAAAGTTTATCCAATGTTTCCTCGCTACACAATGCCGAAGGACATGATCAAGGATATCATAGATTTTAAGGAATGGTGGTATATACATATGTTTTTAAATTGGTAACCAGTTGATTTTGTTTGCATACCAGTGAGGCGCTCTATTCGCTCCCTCCTGTCGGCAGCTTCCTCGGCCAGCTTTGTAGAAGTCTTCACTCCTTCTCCGGACTTCTGCGACTTCTCCATGATGGCGCAAGCTCGCAGCACGAAGGCTGGAACTGTCTCCTGCTTCTCCTGCTTTGGGATATCCACCAGCGTCCAGTACTGGGTTTCCAGACGGATTACATCCTGAAAAAAGGCATATTTGTTTCTCTATTAGTATATTTTTATATTAGATACTGTATAAGTATATGTATTATGTTAAAGGCATTAGCCGTTCAATACATAAATAAATATTAAAATACATACAATACCAATTTGCGAGTACCACTTCTCGCGATGTCAATTTTTTTCTCTTAAAATAAATACATTTGTAGAATATTGTATCATATCACCTATGGGATGGCATTTTTTAATTTTTAATTTCATAGATACATAATTTTTTTTACTATATGTATTACGGCTCCTTTAGGCATGGCCTGTGTTGAGCCGAAATACTTACATGTATATACAGTTTTATTTTATTTTTTATTACTATTATTTTTTATTTAGAATTTTTTTACATTACATACAATAGATACAATTACAATTTACAGTATAAAGGATTTACAATAAAATAATTACACCTTGATTAATTGCTGGGCGTGTTTTTAAATTCTGATCTCTATCTTGAGAATAAAATCAGCAAAATAATATATCAATGTTTTATCTCAGCTTAGGCAAATTAAGACTATTACACAAAGTAAACCGCCTCCGTAGTGTAATGGTCAGCAAGCTCGGCTACGGTTCCGTAGGTCCCGGGTTCGATTCCCAGCGGGGTCAAATAAATATAAGTGATTTTTTCACGCTAATATTTATTCAATATTACCCGGACTGGTACCTGAAGCGGAGGGCTGATCACCTTTCCTTCATGCGTTAACGATCGAGATAAAACTGCATTTGTATGATGCAGTGCCTTATGCACCAATGGGGTGCGGATAAGGGTTTGAATGAATGAAACAATGGACGATAAGGAGAGTGTCAAATTAAGAGTATTCGCAATTGGCCAGTTGATGCTGCCCATCAATTCATAGATGCGTTTGTAGTATCTAGAGTCGATTATTGTAACGGTATACTCGTATACACGGGTCTAATAAACAATAAGATGAATCGACTGCAATTAGTGTTGCAATCATTTTTGGAAATCCTAAATTCAGTCACATCACTCCAATACATCACCAACTGCACTGGTTACGCTTTCCCGAAAGGGTTGAGTATAAGCTCTGTCTACTCATATGGAAATCAATTCATAATATGGTTCCAGAGTATGTAAAAGAGTTGTGAATTCCAGACGAAATGGTTGATAGAAGTCTCACGCTTCGACATAATACTCGTAGGGTATAAAGTAACATTTCTGGAATTATATAGGTATAGATTCTAATTTAAAGATATGAAAAAGTAGACATCATCTCTGCTCACTCGAACATATCGTAGTCATACAGGAGAAAGTGATCAAGTGCATTTTTTTTACAAAAACGTGATCATTGACTATTTGATATCTTACTAGCTTAATATTGCCTGAAAAAAATCCCAAAGGACTTGGAAGTATAATTTATTGACTTGTTAAAATGACTGCATTGATGTTTATTTTCTTGCCAAGCAAATGTGACTTAAATGGCCCCCTGAACATTTTACGTTTTGTTAGTTAGTCACTTTCTCCTGCACGAATACGATATGTACATGGGTACCTTTGAAAATAACAATTGTACCTACAAAATTTCTAAGAATATTATAATCCGATTCTATTGGAAAACGTTTAGGCACGGAATTATGTATGTATATGTATGCAGATTTATATGAGTTTGCATTATATTTTAGTAGGTAAAGGTATAGGGATATATATATGTATGTATGTGTGTGGAGTTTCAAAAGTAAACATTCAAATTGAATTGGAATAGGTATAAAGTTATGTACGATGTGTATGTATATGTATGGAGTTATTTAGGTAAGATTCTGGTTGAAGGGTATAAAACATCGACATCATCTCTGCATACTCTAACCTACATAGGTACCATTGAAAACAATAATCGTACCTACAAAATACCGAATAATATTGTAATCCGATTCTAGCTGAATAAGTACTTAAACGGTGTATAAATTTAATGCTGAATATTTGATATCGACCCGAGAATTCGTTATTCATTATTGTTTGTGGTCTCGACTTTTACAGAACGTCTGTAATCTGAAGCTCGAGCCATTTCCACAAAGGAAATTATGTAACCAGTAACCGCTCGTTGGGTGTTATCATTTTATCTTGAGCGTATTCTTACAATTTTACAATATTGGAAATTCAAGAGATTGTAAAAAATAGTTATAATTCTAAGTAAAAGCCACCATTCCCAAAACCACAACGTAATTTGAATACGTACTTTAGAATTTTTTGCTAATGAAATTGGAAGTTTATGTGACGTGGATACGATTTATATTCGAATTCACAAATTCTGTTTATAATTTGTCATTGTATCGAAAAGTTGATTAAAAAAATGTAGACTGATCCCCACCCTTATATTTTACTCCCATTCTTCTTAGTATTCATAATCATATTCCTAACAAATTTCTCTTGAACTGTATTAAAAACCAATAGCGAAAACAGATTTGAACTGGTAATAATATACTATATATTTTTTAAAAAACATTCAATTTAAATCATAAATATATTTTTTAAATTATCGAAATGTGGATGTTAGTATCCATACATATCCATATATAAAGTATATGGGTTCCATGCGAGTGTTTTTGCCTAGAATTTTCACTCATGAATTACATGAAATTATAGTAACTTTAAACGTAAAGAGTAAATCCACTCACGAGTAGGCATAGGCTATGAAACTTAAACAATTGAAGCCTGAGTAGGGTCATGATAAGCGGTGTTGTATAAGCCGTAGCTAGATTTCAGGGTCACTCGAACGTTAGGCAATTAAAAAAAATGGGTTCCAAAATTTTGAATAGTGTGGTTGTCAATCATGGGTAGAATGGTGAATGTTACACGTGTACAATGTCATCACTTAACCAGCTCATGACAAGTCTTAAGCCCTGTAAACACTCAGGTTCTCATAATCATTTTCATTTATGTTGAGATGATAAAATGTAAAAATAACTCAAGTGGAGAAACTGTGAACAAGGATTTGGACACACCTAAATTATTGTGAAATTATGAAGTTTCTCAAACTGTAATTTAGGTTGAGTTTTTAAAAATGTTTAAGCAATCAGTAATTTTATTGTTAACTTAATTGATCCCTTTGTTGAAATTTCTTATAGTTCTCATGAAATACTGTTGTACAAATTATTGCAATGAATTTTTTGTGTAAAAGTGAATCTTGAGACCGGAATACAAAAGAGCAAAACTAATCAGCTCTTAGGGATTTAGCAGTATATTTAATTCACATTAAATTCATTTTTATTTATTTAATATCACCCTGAACTAGTACCTGAAGCGCAGGACTGATCATCTTACCTTCATGCAATTATCGATCAAGATAATACTGCGTCGATAAGTTGCAGTGCCCTATGCACCATTGGGTGGGGATAAGAGTTAGAAGAATTTGAATAAATCATTTGAATCACAATTTATTTTGTTCAAATCGAAGCATAAATCAAAATAAGAGTGATGTGGTTGTCAATTATGGGTAGAATGGTGAATGTTACAATGCGAAAAGTGATCACTGAAACCAGAAAGAATAGAAGCCTTATCACTTTATGTAAATTTTGAAAAGAAATATATTTTTCCTAGGAATATGTAAACATGTAAGTATATGTATTTAAGTAAATAAATATCTAAAGCAGAGAGAATAGATCGCCACATCAATGTCTTTAAAAACAATTTTCGCCTCTTCCACATTCATGCATCTCCTCATACATACCTGCCGATTATTACAACTCCTGACCAGACCACTTTCATTATTTGAACCACTTTATTATGCCACATAAATTTCTTTTACTGTTCTTTCATTACTCATTCGCTCCACATGTCCGAACCATCTCAACACACCTTTTTAAATTTTAACCATAATGCATATCTCACCCTTGAATTGATACCTCATTTCACCGTTCGTACATCGTTTAGCTGAATATTAAGAAAGTATTATTTATTTTTTTACAATAAACAGCAGAATAATAAATTCAGCACATATAAATAATGGAGTTAAGATAATAAATTTCCATTATAGAGCGCCCTTATTCGGCTGCTGTCTGCCTTTATTTTCTGGAATAGCGGAATTTCATTGGCCATAACTCTGTGTTGCCAGTTGCCAAGAATCACGTAAATCCTATTATTTATTTTGCACGTTCCTCTAACAAAGCTTCCTATGTATTAATCTGCGATTTGAATTATACGAATTCACCGAACAATGGTGGTTCATCCTTACAAAACGTTATTTTTTCCAGTTAAAGAAAATGTAAAATATTTTAAGTGTATCCAAAACTTATCAAATTAATCTTGTTTTTCTCCACATTCAACTTTTTTTTGACATCTCAATATATCGCTCATTTGGTGCGTCAATGACGTAATTATACTTTTAAAAAAAAGTTAAATATGTCAAAATATGCGGAAATACTATTTACATTTAGAGAAACATAGACTGAATTGATTTTGTGATGAAATGCTGCGAGATGGCGCGAGTGTCGTTGTAGAATTGAGTGAAATGGCGCCATTTCTGTTGCTACAACGTCTGAATGGCATCTGTAATATTTTTTAAAGTGTAATTTGACCATTGTTGCACCAAATGAGCGATATTTGAAGAAGAATATGGAAGTCTGGATATATACATGCAACATTTACCATTCTACCCATGATTGACAACCACACTACTCAAATTTTTGTAACTCCTAGATATCTGATCAATCTCATGACACAGTACATATGAGTTAACTGCTATCTTTGTTGGATTGAAATTGTTTTTATTTGAATCTGTGTTGGGAACAGGACGGATAACCTAGTGTGGGCCAAACAGGAACTTCTCTGCATTTGCTCATTGCTGGGAGGAAACCGCGTAAAACTCCTCAGAAGGCGGACTGTTGACTGTCATCAGCAGACCTTCCGTTCCACTAGAAGAGGGTTCGGCATTTTGTGTTCTACTTTGGTTTATGTTTGGTTTATGGTTAAAATGAATTATATAATGTAATGATTCTCGTTTTATAATTCCAAAACTCCTGTGGGTGTATCGTTACCTTGATCATCAGCTTGAGCAGGTTGTACCGCTGGAAGACGTTTCTCTGCGTCTTGCTGTCGCCGTAGCGGGCCATCAGGTTCACCAAGGCCTTCTTGGCCGTGTCGTAGGAGTCATCCAGCCTAATCCGGACCGCGCGGAGGCGCTCGTTCGTCTCGATGACCTCCTCCTTAGTCTGCCCGCCTGGTAGAATATTTAATAAAAATGAAACAGGCATTAAAAAAAATTACCCCTGGAATGAAAAATATACGATATTGAAATAATTGCAAAACCGTATATATTTTGTATGTTAAAAGCATTGATAATTTTGTGGTATGGTAATAAAACACCAAAAAACATGTCCGCCTCCGTAGTGTAACGGTCAAAACGCTAGGCTACTATGCTGGAGGTCCCGGGTTCGATTCATAAGACGGTCAAAATAAATATTAGTGATTTTTCAGTATAATATTTATTTAATATGACCCTTTCCTTCGTGTATTTAACGATTAAGATAACACTGCTTCTAAACGATGCAGTGCCCTATGCACAATTGGGTGCGGATAAGGGTTAGAAGAAGAAAAATAATAAAACACCACTTATCATCCATTGTTTACTTTGCGTAATACCACTTTTTTAAACACTTTTTGTGACTACTGGTAATGGAAAATCAGGTCATTTAAATAAAATTATCACGATTTGACATTTGTATAAAAATAAAAATTTTAAAGGAGAGAAAGACGACAAATGAATCACACTGGGAATATTTTCAAAAGTGGACTCGAATTTCAATTTAGTTGTTTTGAATATTGAAAGCATTAACTTCGTGGATCATATTGATATATTATTTTGAGTCATAAATTGAACCCTGAAGAGGGCAACAGGTTGTTGCCGAAACTAGTTGGTTGTTAGTAAAAATGTGAGTGTATCAAAAAACAAAGTCTTTTTATTTCTCAAAATAATATTAATTTTTGTTGGCTATTTATTATGGGTAAGTCTTTATTGATTACTTTACTTATTTCTATTTTTTCTAGATTATCTAAACAAAGACCAAGTCGTATATTTTTGGGTCTGGACATTGATAAAACCAAGAAAGACATAGGTAGTAGGATCAGGAATGGACTCGAATGGAGAAAGATAATGGATCCAGAGAAGGAGAGTTATGATGAGATATTAGGGTTTCAAGAATAAAATACAATGTTTAAGACGTTATTAAAAGTCAGTAGAAAATTAAAATTTTTATCAGATGTTATTCATTTCAAAGTCTAGCTCAGGCATGGGGAACCTGCGGCCTTAAGGCCACATGCAGCCTTTTGGCTATTCTAGTGCGGCCTTTTGACTGATGCCAATTTTTGTAAATATGCATTTTTTCTATATGTTTAAATTGCATTTTTAACAATTTATATTGTGATATAATTAAAATATTTAGTTTATAGGGGGGGTGTCAAAGTTTTCTTTACTGCGGCCTCATGTTGAATCAGATAAGTGAATGTGGCCTTTTGAAATAGAAAGGTTCCCCATGCCTGGTCTAGCTGCTTGGACGTATGGAAGTATAACATGTGATGTAAAGGAAAGGGTAGGTTTCCACCAAAAAAAGTGATAGAACATGATCATATAACTATTTTACGTTCTCAACAATATATTAAAGTGCATTAAAGTTTTGATTTTTTTTTATGAAGTCGTAGGTTTACAAGACAAGAAAATTCAGATTAAATCGATCGCATCGACATTCAAAAAGATTACTCCAGAATACACCCCTTGGAACATCCCTGGTCATACCTTTTTTTCTCCTAAAACTAAGACTTGACAGTAAGCTGGTAAAACTGATAGAGCATTAAAAATTCCTTGGGGAAGGTTTTATTTTTTAGGACAAATCAAAAGTAGGTGACAAAGGTTAAATCCTGGATGATTTTTTTTATAAAAAAAGAAAACATCCTCTTCTTTAAAAATACTGCTTAAGGATGTACGGCTGTCCAAACTTAAACCAAACACAGCAAGGGACATTAAAAAAAACTTTTTTTTGCATTTTTGGACTAAGTTGATTCTACTAAGTCCAAAAATGAAAAAAAATGTTTTTCAAAAAATGTCCCTTACTGTGTTTTAAGTAAGTGTTAAGTACAGCCGTGTACTCTCAAATATACAATTCAGTACGCAACCGGCAGCGCGAGGAGATACGCGTGTGCGAGGATTGTTTTTAATTTTTTTTTAAATAATGCTTGACAATTATAGACAATTTTAGATAATTTCAATGAATTTGTTTATTTTTAGAATAAACATATAAGTATATTTAATAAATGATTTTTTTACTCCTTACCTTTCAATAACACTTTTCTCTTTAAAACAATATGTTCATTTCGACGAAAAACTTATTTTTTCAATACAAAAACGGCGTTTTAAGCAAAAAAATCAATTACGTTAAATTTAATCTGGGTTAAAAGTTGCGATTTATCGTATGTTCGGTCTTAAATACGCACATAACATAATTAATAGAGAATAATATGTTTGATTCGAGGGTACGACACAAATTTAAAATAATTAAATTCTTGATGTACCCGAAATAGATTATTACGCCTTAAATATATATTTTTTTAAATCGTGATTATTCATGAATTGTTCACCATCATATAAGTCCTGTTTGCCTGGTATTTCAAAAAAAAAATTATTCAGCCTCCAGCATGCAATTCGGTATAATCGATTATCAACTTGTTGCATCGACCTTTGGCACAGTGCCAAGGATAATAATAAAAAACATAAATCTTATTTATGTACTACTATTATATGAATAGTGATTATACGACCGTTTACCCGCGCCAAGGCGTTTTCCGTCTCGCTAACCGCCTCTTCAATATGTGCGCCTGATAACACGACATCCATTTTAAGAATTATGGTTCACTCAAATAATGCGGAGACCTGTTGGATTTGGTTGGCAAACAACTATTTCTGGCAAACTGCCAGTCAAAAATGGTATTTAGACGAAGAAAAACGATTTCAACTTCGAGTCTATCATTGAAAATATTCCCATTGTGATGCATTTGACTTCTTTCTCTCTTTCAAAATTTTATTTTTATACTAATCTAATAATTTTAATTGTAATAATTTTATTTTAACGACCGACCTGACGATGGAATGATTTTCCAAAATGATAGATGAAGAAGAATATGGAAGTCTAGGTATTAACAGTGCATACGACCTGTTATTTTCTTTCATCTCACTATAGATCAGTGAATTCAAGCACTATGTTTCGAATTTAAACAATATATATATAAAAATATATATATAAAGAAGTTCCAAGAATTTGAGTAGTGTGGTTGTCAATTATGGGTAGAATTGTTAAATGTTACAAGTGTGTAAAACGATCACTTAAACCAGCCTACGATGGTCGTAAGCCCCGTAAATGCCCAGTTTTCCATATTTGTCTTCATTTATATTGAGTTGTAAAAAATTATATGATTCATATTAATTATCCAAAATGTGTATTTTTTAACATCCTTAATGCTTCAATTGCTTTTAATAATGTCGGAAAAGTGTATCAGAACTAAGGAGAAAAGATAAAATATACTGTTACATGTAATACATATAAATTGTACATTTACACGTATGAACATCTACAGAGTGTTATGATATAGTTCTTATTTAATAACGAACGCCATAAAAGCTTAATAATTTCTAATAAAGATAACGTGGGTTGTAAAAAGATTAATAAAATCACAAGTGGTAGTAAAATGCGATAATATTACGAAACACTAAATTACAGAATAGGGTGGCCTTACCAATTATTGTCAGCGTACTACTCATTGACAGCTTAAGGACTGTCAATGATTAGCACACTAGAATTAAAAGAAGAAATGCCTAGGATATATTTTATTAGGTTGTTGGTAAATATTGAAATGTAATAACCCTGTTATTTAAAAAAAAAATTCTACCAGCAATATTTATGAAAATAACTAAAACAAATGATTTAAAGAGAAATTGTCCAAAGTTCATTAAGTCTTATCAAAGCGAGACTTATATGTATGATAAACAAAGCCTACTTTATTTTTTATAATTAAATAAAATTTTAATTATTTCAAAAATTTAAATATGAAAATACGTATTTTTTTGTTTTTATATAAATTTGTTACTATACCTTTGCAGGGAAATATGCCGGTATATTTTGTATTGTGGTAATTGTTCAATAATAAGACTTAATTTCTAAAATTTATCTACAATACGTTTAAAAGGAAAAAAGGTTTAAAATCATTAAATAAAAATGAATCAGTAGTTAGGTCCTCGATATTATAAAAAAATATTTGATTAAAAAATGTAATTTTTTTTAAATAAATGAGATAAATAAGTTTTATATAAAACCTTTTTATTCCATAGCCTGACTAACTGAAGTACCCCCATAGTAATGTTAATATTTTATAAGAACCACCATGAAAAAAAAAGAAAAATCATTTAAAAATGAAAGATTTTGAATAATTTGCACTTATACATTAAGAAAATATTTTTAGTTGCGCGTCAGTATTTGTCGATTCCTAAGCATTACCGTCACCAATTCCACAAATAAACAAAACCAAATAACCTCCAAAGCTTACTGTCACCTTTCCATTTACAAATACATAGGTTTAAACTCAAATAACGTTGTCATGCCAAAAATTGTTCATGTCACCTTACATAACCGTTATTTCATTTTACGTTTCAGTTTACGTTTTGTCATTTTTCGTAATTATGTATAGCATAACAAAAATTATGTGATTTTTTTGTTTGTTTTTTTAATTTCCATAGCAAAATAATATCCCTTTGTATCGTGTCTGTACATAATTTACATAAAGTGAAATAATTTTGGTTCTGAGATGGGATGTAGAAATAAGATAAAAGTGATCTCTGTAATTTGAAATTTCGATGTGGAAAATTCGTCTATTCTTCATTCCCGTTGTTATAGAAGATTACTTTCAAATCATTAAAGTTTTAATTAATTTTGTTTGAAATCGCCAGCATCTGTCGTCATATTAAAACTGTTTTTGTTTCTCAACTTCTCCATCGTCTGCTAAGAGTTTCATTTAGAAGAATATTAAGCAAAAAGGTACTCATAGACACAAAATAAGCTCAAAGGCGATATTCGATATCCATGAACGTGTTGTGGTCAGAATTGCTGACTTGCTCAAACAAATTGTAGTTTAGTATCCCGTTAAAAAGGTTTATTTTCAAGATTTTTTAAAATTATTACTCTGCTAACCTAAATATATGTTTAAAGCCTTTCGAAGCGAATATGGCGTTTTACGAGTGAAACATATTAGTTTGGAAATGGATATATTAAGTTTGGAAAAACTAGGATAGTTTCCTAGTTTCTTAGTTAGTTCCTAGCAAACGCATGCGAATAATAAAATAAAATAAAACTAATGAACTTTTATGAATTTCAACGGATGTTATAAAAATATAATTTAGGACCTTTTTACGAATAAGTTAAGTAAAATCGTGAAGAATAATATACTTCATAGTGTAACGTATATTACAGTCACCCACAAATGGATGGTATCGGTTACTAAAGAATGTTATTAAATTTTAAATTACGATCAGTTAAGCGATTTAACGTTTTAAAAAAATAAAAAAATCTAAAATAATAAAAAATAAAAGCTCAAGAGAATTGTTTCACCTTGTAAGGGCATTATAAACTACTGACTAAATTAATATAAATTTGACCAGGGAATTGACTAATTTCCAACTTTCATTATTGCTTTGTCTTACAATACGAAGCGCTCTTGAGGTAGTTTTTTGTACCGTGAATAACACTGCACACACTATTAGAAAATATACTAAATTATTATTATTAAAAAAATTGCAATTTTACGGTTGAAAAATACATATATGTACAATTACTTACTTGAGGTTCCTTCATCCTTTACATCTTGAACAATACGCCGGACACTCTGTGTGAATTTACCCACAAGGTTGGTACTGGCTGTAACAAAGTAAAAAAAAAATACATTGAGAAAATTGATATTGCAAGTCGGATATCAGATGGAAGAGGGAAAACCTTCTTTCTTATTTTTATACAATATATCCTTCTACAAATCACTCAAAATATTCTATAAAGGTGGGACTGACTGGAGTCATTTCATTGTAACGTAACGTTACGATACGAGCATTCGTATAGTCAGTACAGTATCAGAAGTCGGATGCTCGCCGCGAATGTTACGTTACGACCAAATGTAGAGGTCAGTCCCCACCTTTATATACAGTAAAACCTTGTTATACGGACCTCTATTTAAAGAACTTCAGATATAACAGACAAAACATCGGGTCAAATTATTGAAATCCGGCGAAAATTTTAAATGATTATTACAATATCAAAAAAATAAAAAAATAGCTTGATTAATAGACCCGAAAAGATCGTATAGAAGATGTTTTATTAATTATGCAAAGGAAAAATGCACTTAAACCCAGTCAGCCCACTAAACAATTAGAGGCAAAAATCACCAATATTTATTTCGATCCTTTTGGGAATCGAACCTAGGACCTCCAATATGGTGGCCTAAGGTGTTAACCTTTATACTTTGAAGGAGGACAACTCCAGTATTCGTATATCCAACATTATTTTAACACATTATTTCCCTGGAAGTGGTCATTTGTATTGTATTCTTGTGATTATGGTGTTCAGATTTAAACCCTGTATACGGATCTCCGCCGTTTATCAACTTTAATTAATATGAACTAAGGTTATTTCAGAAGATATATTACGACCACTTTGAAATAGACCATTACATCTTGTTGAATGAACTTGAACTACACACCGTTCTGTTATTTTCATTTATTGATTTATTGCTTTATATAAATCCAAACGGGAGCGTTTAATTTGCAAATTAATATTTACCTATATCGCTCACTCCTTTCAACAACGTCCTACATCAAAAATTGTTAATTTTCAGTTGTGCATGTTTTCAGAATGCCCAGAAAATGTACTATATCCCAGCAAAAGCGGCATATTTTAACTCAATATTTACCCGCTACAGGGCAAAAAGAGTTGTTTTTGTATTTTGAAGAAAAGGTAATGTTTAATTTTTTCTTTTAAATACTAAATATTTTTCAACTGGAACAAAAATAATCAGGTTCTATCTACAAACATATATGTTGCACAGTAAAAAGTTCGATGAGTGGCTTGATTTTATTTTTAATACATTGTATTTTTAAACTTTAAAAGCGATCTCCTGAAAATAAAGTTTTTTTTATATATGATGCTGTTGAAAGGAGTGAGCGATGTATGTCCACTAATTTAAAACGGTTATATTGGATACACCAGTCTCTTTTTGGTTGGTTGAAAGGAATAAGTCTTACAATTCAAGGAAGTTTAATGAAATACAGCAAAAACATGGGACATTTATAAGGCTTAACAAAAAATACACGAAAAAAGCCTCTTACCAATATATACCCATACATTGAGTGTGTTTCGGAATCCCCCTTATAACCTTTTCAGACCCCCTCAGATGGTCGGGGCTCTCAGATTAAGAATCACTTCTCTAGAGTATGCGGACCCCACATTGACTACATTTACAATACATAACTCAACTTTCAATTAAAATTAGCGAACCTGTCTAGACATGATATAAATTAAGCTTAATTTATTGAAGCGCCAAATAAATTAACAAAGTAGATGTGGCTTGATTAAAATGGACGATTATACATGCGTTAGTCCACCCATGACCTTAAAAAATTGTATGTATGCAATTTTTAATGTATGTAAATTTGGGAATTCTATCGTTTAATTAATACTTAATAAAAAAATGGAGGGAAAATGCAAATGTAAGGTATTGAAAAAAAATATAATTTTTTTGTGAAAATCATGAAAAAGATGAGTTTTTTGTACAAACAAACTAACAAAAAACGTAAAAACTGCACGCAAACGAAGATCGCGAATAATCTCAAAAGAAGCGTTACGGATCGAGTCAAAAGTCAAATGACAGTATACTTTCGACCAAAACTGGTGAAAAAAACGTAAATGTGAGTAATAAATATATGGAAATATATCGGGGTTTAAATAATTACATGACATTGGAGGTGTTTAATCCGGGGATATATATATATATATATATATATATATATATATATATATATATATATATATATATATATATATGTATGTATATATATATATATATATATATATATATATATATATATATATATATATATATATATATATATATATATATATATTTATGTAAATATATATAAATTTATATATATATAAATATAAATATACATATATATATATATATATATATATATATATATATATATATATATATATATATATATATATATATATATATATATATATATATATATATATATATATACATATATATATATATATATATATATATAAATATATATATATATATATATATATATATATATATATATATATATATATATATATATATATATATATATATTATATATATATATATATATATATATATATATATATATATATATATATATATATATATATATATATATATATATATATATATATATATATATATATATATATATATTATTTGTTCTTGATTCTTTTTGAATCTCCAATATCTGAGAAATTCGCTCTGTATTGTAAATTTGCTGTTTATTAAAATGAAATCACATGCGCCAGTATTTATTTCATCTTACATCTACAAAATAAAATAAATATTTAGCTATCGTGATCGTCGAAATTCGTGTTTTGGAATATAAATATTCCTTAACATAAATATTAACAAGTTCTTATGAATTCCATCCAGAGATTTGTCGAAAGATATTGCCTCGCAAGGCTCTATTTGAACGAAGGCTATATACATTGGGACAGATTAAGCCTTATTTACTGTCTCCAAAATATGACAGTGCTTACGAGCACTGACAAAATTGTAAATATTTGAGATATTGAGCGCTTACTCGAGAATCTTAGTAATATTCCCCCATACAAATAATATACTTACGTTATATGAAACGCAATTTTCTGAAAGATAAAAGGCTCAAAATACAATAAAAATACATACCTACATTCAGTATATTTATAGACAACATTGAGTGAAAGGGTAAATTATGTACGTTTTGCTAAGAAAACAATAAATCATTAAATTTTGACATCTCAACAAAGATGAAGAAGAGTATTAGATTGTTTGGGTGTATACAGGGCCTACATCCTACCATAGGTTGGTTTAAATGGGCACTTAATACACGTGTAACATTCACCATTCTGCCTATTTAAATGTATGCACGATCCTTATCGAATAAATTATACATAATTTAAAAGTTTAATGATGCTTATAATTTGACCAGTTACACAGTTGTGAACATGGATTTGGACACAACGAAAATGTTGTGAATAAATTATTCATTTTGATATTTGTCCCGAGAGGTTTTTATTTATGTATGATGTTACAACATTTATGTAAACCTATATTTAACAACAACAAACCATTATTTATTTTAAAGGTATCAGTTTATTCAAAATCTTAAACCGTCTTAAGCAATTAATCGATCCCATTGAAATTTTATCATAACCTTGCATTCGAATACACGCGTATTTTTCTTCAATCAACCTTTATAAATAATTAGGTAATAGACGACTGGTACAAAAAGAGGCATATAAAAAAACAGTTTCATTTACCACAATGGCAGCGCCACCGTTAAACTTAAAAACAACTCACATTATTTGAAAAAAAAATTGGCACACAAGAATTTTTGAAATAAAACGTATCATAATAATAAATGTATATTTATACATGCACACATATATATATATATATATATATATATATATATATATATATATATATATATATATATATATATATATATATATATATATATATATATATATATATATATATATATATATATATATATATATATATATATATATATATATATATATATATATATATATATATATATATATATATATATATATATATATATATATATATATATATATATATATATATATATATATATATATATATATATATATATATATATATATATATATATATATATATATATATATATATATATATATATATATATATATATATATATATATATATATATATATATATATATATATATATATATATATATATATATATATATATATATATATATATATATATATATATATACATATATATATATATTATATATATATATATATATATATATATATATATATATATATATATATATATATATATATATATATATATATATATATATATAAAATGTAATTTTAGTTTTATGTTTCAAAACATAAGCGTGGTGAGAAGTACGATGTTTTAAAATGAGAAAAAAACTTTTCATTGTAATAATGCTAGTTGGTATATTAAATAAATCACCAGTTTAAAAGAATAATAAAGCCTTGATGAGGGCATAAAAAACAAATCTAAAAAGTTCTCCGAACATTGTTGTATTAAAATGAGGATAAAAATTGTATAAAAGTTTATCTTACATTATGTAGAACTTCAAAGACGAAAATTACAAAGTCACAATGAAGGACTCTCCCAGTTGGATCGTTTTACATTATTTCTTCAAAAAAATATCAATATTATTTACAATTTAGTATGTCAAAGTTAACATTTACGAAGTTTAATTAATTATGTTAACTTTCGAGTACTAATATCCTACAAGGAAATGAGATTTAACTTTGAAATGTAATACACGTATACAAAATAATTGCTGCTCTTCTTAAAAGGAATTTAGTAGGAATTAAATGCTTTTGAGAAACAAAGTTATTATTGACATAATTTGTATAATTGAGAAGAATTCTCCCATACTAGTGAAAAGGGAATATCTACACTCTTCCTCTCTTTTAAAATTTTGAGAATATCCAAATATTAGGTTTATCCTTGAGATATTGCTTTTCTTCTAACTTTTTTTAATGAGGCCTAGGGATCTTTCATCCCTTATATCACTGCGACCATATGAGGTCTAGTGTGACCTCCCTCTGTGTCATAGATCACTTTCAAGGCCCACGTGAGTCATGTAAATCACGACCTGTCTTGGTGGTAGGAGCTTTACCTTCTCGGAGTCTAGTAGTGGTCCTCCAAGGATGTGACTTTAGTTGCGAGCGAGTGGGTGACAATTATAGAGAATGTGGATGGGTGTTTCGTTATCCTACATACCGAAGTTTCGTAGAAGTCGGGTCCCGTGGTTAGTGTCGCGGACTTTTGAGTCAGATTTTCTAGGTTCGAACCCACTCTACCACAATCTCATACATATTTTTAATAATGAGCCGCTAAGGCTCACAGAAATTGAATGAAATTGAGGTATTTTTGTAAATAATAAAAACACCAGTATTTCTGTTTGTGGTAAAAAAAATAATTAAAAATCTGCAGACTGGGGAATCATGCAGTCCAATTTCGTGTTTTCTCAGACTACAATGTCCTGTTAAGGTCCTGGTTAGGATCCTTATTTGTGCATTGGGCGTTTCATCGTATCGATGCAATGTTACATTGATCGTGCATTAAATGGAGGCAAGTCCTGAAATTCAGGTACCAGTCCAGGACGACACCAAACATATATTATAGTGTAAAATCACTTACTTTGATCCCCCTCGGATATAAAACCGGGACTTCCAGCATGGAAGTGTAACGCGATAACCACTACTCTACGGATGCGGACTTTGTTACCTGGAATAATTACATATAAAATAGAGACCAAGATTTTTGTTTTTGATAATGGAATATGAAAGTTTGAGCATTTACAGGGCTTGTGACATATCATCTGCAGGTGTTGGTGGTCACCCATGATATGAATTTAATTTGAAAAACTACATTATATTTTAAATATTTAAATGAAAATACTGATTTTAGAACACTACTATATTAAAAAAAAAACACGAAATTCTTGAAAATTGTGTTGCCTTCTTAGAGCATTATCAAACTACTATCCTACATTCCTACATTGTCACGAACTTCACATTTTCATAAATTGTAAATTTAAATCTGTGCGTCTTTTTTTTAAATATACGTGTACCTGTACACGTACCTGTATATATATATATATAATATATATATATATATATATATATATATATATATATATATATATATATATATATATATATATATATGCATATATATATATATATATTTATATATATAATATATATATATATATATATATATATATATATATATATATATATATATATATATATATATATATATATATATATATATATATATATATTCATATATATATATATATATATATATATATATATATATATATATATATATATATAATATATATATATATATATATATATATATATATATATATATATATATATATATATATATATATATATATATATATATATATATATATATATATATATATATATATATATATATATATATATATATATATATATATATATATATATATATATATATATATATATATATATATATATATATATATATATATATATATATATATATAAATATTTATTAATAAACCACACTTAAAGTGATTACTTTAACCAGTCTATGGCAGTTTGGAAGCCCTGTGAATGTCCAGAACTCCATATTATTCTTCAAATATGTTAATATATCAATATAAAAAGAAGGAATGAAATTTAAACCGAGAAAAGTAACGAATATCACAATCTAGTAACTAAAATAGTAACATCTACCCATTAGTCACATTTGTAGATATCAGTATAGGTGAGTACGTTATTTTAGTATAGATGAGTATGTTATTACGTGCACGACCTACGCCGTAGTACGTAACACCACGTATATCCGGTGTACCACGTTACGTCAGTCGGTAACAAAGCGTCCGCAAGGACCTTTGTAACATAACTTCTTTGTCCCTTTGTTTACTCCTTCTAGCTGAAACTTCTACTTGGAAATTTACACACGGCCCTAATAGCTATTGAAACACAAACATAAACCTGTCGTGGACATAAACAAATAAGTTTAATGCTCGCACATATCACATCTCTAGGTATACGCAATTAACTGGAATATAATTTCATTAATGGATTCCTCTTAGAAATTTAATTGCTTGATTACTTTCTAACCGTTATCCGCACCCAATGGTGCATAGGGCACTTCATTGCATTGACGCACTGTTATATAGATTCATACTTACATGAAGGCAAGGTAATCACTCCTACGCTTCAGGGACCAGGGTAGTATTAAATAAATATTATGGTGTAAAAATCACAAATATTTATTTTCACCCCCCCTGTGAATCGAACACGGGACCTCCAGTACGGTAGCCCAGCGTGTTGACTATTAAACTACGGAGACAAACAATTTTTACTTGTAGAATTTCACTAAAATATGAATTTAATAAATTGAGATAATTCTTTTTTTTTTTAAATCCCAGATGTAAGGGTATATAAAGAACAGACAACCAACATTGTATGAAATATTTTCAGCATTATTTCAAAATAGAATGAAAAGGGTATACATAAAAACTTTACATTATACATTCAAATTAGTGAAGTGTATACGTGAGATAGGTATATAATAGGTTAATATTTTTTTTTTAAACATGCTTTTTAACATGATATACAAAAATATGTTGTGCTATAACTTAATGTAAGCAAAAATTTAACAACTCATCTGGTGGCAACAAGTATATCCAGTAAAACCGATATTATTTTTGGTACCATAAATGTTATCTCTGTCAGCAGTGCTCGTCCAAAACATATTCACAAATTTTCATTTCATGATGATGTTAACAAAACAAGGACTTCTCTTTGTTCTTTGTGATTTTCATCCCTTGAATAAACGTGTAAAATAATGTTGTCGTAAAATGTTACACCCTCGGCGTATTATCAAATATAATTTGTAAAAATAGCCTTATATTTTCTATTCAAAAGCTAACATTTTAATGGCTATCAGCAAAATTAGAGAAAATTATTATTTTTACTGCTAAAACCATTCAAAACAGCAAGATTAAAAGTTGGAGATATTTTTGTAGGGTTAGCAAATGGACGACGTTATTTAATAAAATTATATATGACGGATAAAATTATTTGTAAATCCAAATAATATGAATGAGACCTCCCTTTATGATTTTTCCTTGGAAATTGGAGCATTTCAGTTTGTTAGTCGTGCCTTAAAGCGTTGAAACAAATATTGATTTTACCCTCACTTTATACACGTATTTTTTAAATTAAGATACAATAAGCAACATGGAATTGATTTTTTAAAATTCTGAATAAATTTTTTATGATAGGAAACTTATTCTACATATTTTGATTATTATTTCAGTGTAGTTTTTATACGGTTTCCAATATTATGCATCAACTGTGTAAATAAAAAGATCAGTGTATATCATATGATCTATAAAAAGCTTATATTTACATTCTTTAATGGGTAAATAATAAAATTCTCTTTTTAAAAAAGTCATCGATTCATACGAAAATTTATGTTTTAACTACGTAGTGTAGATAACTTTGACATTATGTTTTAAATATTGAAAGCATTAACTTTGTGGATCATATTGATATATTATTTTGAGAAATAAAAAAAGAATTTGTGTTTTGATCCACTCACATTTTTATTAACCAACTAGTTTCGGCAAATTTATGACTTAAGAAAAAATGTGAGTGGATCAAAACACAAAGTCTTTTGTACTTCTCAATATAATATAACGTTGACATAATTTCTATTCCATCGAAAAAATCTTTCCTTTGTGTGTCTTGAATCTTCTAACAATACTGATCAACAACCCGTTTCCAATGCTACACTCATTTGTAATAAATGTTAAGATTTAACAGTTAACTTATTAACAAATATAACAAAGAAAAAATACTTCTTTAGATACATCATTAAGTATACACAATAAACATTGAATTTACAATAAGTTCCTCTCCGAGCACAAGAGCTTAGTCTCTCTTTGAAACAGGTACAGCGTAGCTAGTATAAGATATGTTATAATTACAAATGTCTAAAAATAACATACATAATTTTTTATATGTTTTTGTAAGTATAATCATTTTTTTTTAAAATTCAGCTCATGTGTATATGAAAATAATGATTATTTTTTAAAGAAAACAGACCCAAATTTAAGGTACGAAATTTGTGACGTACATTCAATAGAAATTGAAAATAAATACCTCGTTTTTCAAATGGTTAGTCATCATTAAACGCTTACCAAAAAACGGCAACTCTCACAAAAAGGTTGTGAAAAATAAAGACATTAAAAAGTTTTCTGATACCTTCAAACTCAAAAGATAAAGAGGAAAGAGTGTTGAACAGATAATGGACCGAAAAACACGTAGTCAGTTTCCTGAGATTTTCCTCCCTGACCTTTTTTCATTTCCGCAATCTTCCCAATTTACGCCTAATTCTTGTTTTACGATCTTTTCCTTTTAGGTACAAGATAATTTTGAACATTAAAATGTTAACAGCTGCTTGCTTTATATAATAATATCAACTGAAACATTCGTAGAAACAGTCATAAAAAGTCATGTTTATAGGAAATATTATTATACTATAATTGAAGAAAAACACAAATGTACAAATGTGTGATATAGTGGATAACTATTTATGTATAATATATATATATATATATATATACATATATATATATATATATATATATATATATATATATATATATATATATATATATATATATATATATATATATATATATATATATATATATATATATATATATATATATATATATATATATATATATATATATATATATATATATATATATATATATATATATATATATATATATATATATATATATATATATATATATATATATATATATATATATATATATATATATATATTGTGTGTGTGTGTCTGTGAGAGAGAGAATAATGTAATATGCAATGATAAAAAGGATCTGATTTCCACCATTCTGGGTGGGAATCCTTGTTCACGAATCTGGGTTTCTCTATTTTCAAAATATTTTTTACATTTCTTTTCAGCCCTGTATATCCAGACATCAAAGATGCAGTGCTCTATGCATTATGGGGTGTGGACGAGGGTTTGAATGAATGAATTGTCAATAGTTTTTAATCCGTTTTCTTCTTGTAAAAGGTGTAATATGTATTCTAGTTAAGGTTTTTTATTTATTATTTCGGTATTAACGTTGTGGTAAGACATGTCAAAATTACTAAGGAATCACATGTTTTTATACCACTTGAGTTTATTAATGACTACTATTTTTGGAAGCTAAAAGTTATTATTAAGTTATTATTAAACTATTTTTAAATTAATATTCAGACCTGACGATGGAAGTTAAGCTTCCGAATCTAGTAGTCATTAATAAACTCAAGTGGTATAAAAACAAGTGTTTCCTAAATCATTCTAGTTAAGGTGAATATTATTTTTTGATTTGATATTATTTTAACAGAATAAATATGATGTAAAATTATGATATTGGCGACGTGAATTAATGTTTGTCTGTGTATTTTCACCTGTTGATGAGAACATCTGTATAACATTTCAAAACTGGTAGTGTTAACATTAATAAAGCGGAGTCAAACAAGTGTTTTATTTGTTTATTAAAATTACAGATATTTTTTATTTAAAAAATTAATAGATGATCGTATTATTTCAGTCCAAAGAGCATTTCATAAATATTCGGATGGTCGCAACAATATATCCTTTTAAGCCATGGTATAAATATATGTCATTTGAAATAATGCTGAATCGAATAAAAAAAGGGAAAATGCTCGTATTCGTGCTAAAAGCCAAACACGAATATTTCACCCTCAAGAAAAGCCTTTCTCGGACGTGAAGCCTTCTTCCTAGAAGGACGGGTTTTATTGAAAATATATTATACCACAATCTCCGTGGCTCATGCCAAAACGTGACGATGTCAACAAAACATATTTTTTTCTTCTTTATAGAAAAAATCTTTTTACTATGAAGTATTCAAATTTTTAATTCATGTTTTACTTATTAAATACCACTATTTTTTAAAATCTACTGTGACACGTGTTTTGATGTATTCCGCATCATTTTAAACACTGTATGTGAAGCTGATTCTAAATTTTAGAGTTGAATCCTTTTGACGTTGAAGGTTGAAGAGGAGGTAGTAGCTTCAACGTCCCAAGGACCCAATGATGCGGAATGCATCGAAACACGTTTCACAGTAGATTTCAAGAAATAGTGGTATTTACTAAATAAAACATTAATTTAAAAAAAAATAGATTTTACCACAAAGTGACTGCCGAATCAATTAATGAAAAACTAAATCTAGAGGTTACAAACAAACCATTATTATACAGTCAATATTGAAAAAAAATGTGATTTTTCCGTTTTATACATACTTACATGTACTTACTCTACAACCACTATCTTAAAAACTTATGATTTTATTTTAAACTTACAAAATGTCTCTAGGCAACTTAATCATGTAGACCGATTCCAAAACAAACGGGCTCTACCTCAAAACTTGAGTTAGGAATAAGCTGTTTGCTATTTGAAGTAGTCCTAAGAATGTAGATGTTGGCTTTGAAACCGGTCAGCTTTATAATTAAGTTATCATAAGATATGAGCTGATTATCAAACAAAATTAGTCCGTAAGTCATAAAAGATTATTGTTTTATCACAAATTATATTGCAAATCAATATTTATATTTTTTTTAATGTTTCGTGGTACGTGTTTTATGGCACTTTTTAAAAACTTTATAAAAAATCATCATCTTCCTGTTTCAGCCCTTTTCTGCTACCAATAGTTGAATAAGGCTTTTCATTTTATAAAATCAGTGTTGATCATTGAATACACGAAAGTACAGTGATCAGCCTAACGATTCAGGCAACAGTCCAGGGTAATAATAAAGTCCAGGGTAGTAAAAAATCACTTCTCTTAATTTTAACCCACCCGGAAATCGATTCTGGGTCTTCTAGCAGGTAGCTAAACGCGCTAACCTCTACACTACAAAGGCGGTCAATTAATGAAAGTAACTAATAAAAATTTAATACATTTATATTATCCACTGACACTTCGTGATGGAATTGCATTTTTATTATATTATTAGATTCAAACCAATATTTTTAGCTTTTCCACTTTATTTTTATTTGACCAGCGACCGGGTTTCGTCGTTACCGACATCATCAGACAGTCATCAGACCAGTCTGATGATGTCGGTAACGACGAAACCCGGTCGCTGGTCAAATAAAAATAAAGTGGAAAAGCTAAAAATATTGGTTTTAATCTAATAATATAATAAAAATTTATATTTAAACTCTAAGCTATGAATTTTTTTTGTTAAGTTTCCACCCCTGAATAAGATGACGTATTTATATAAACCGTTTGGAAAAATGTATCAAAATAAAAGTGGTTGAAGATAATGCTTGTGTTCGATTTATTTTCAATTTTTTTTTTATATCAGTAGAATTCATAAACGATCGCAAATTTCTAGAACAGATATTTAGTTTTGAGTTATAATAAGTCTTAATTAATGCAAGAGTTTAAGCAAAACGAAACCTGTTGAAAGTCTGCTAAAAACATTATTTTACAGAGCTACTAAATTTTTATACCACACAACCTTGTCTCAACAGGACGGTTAGTAATTTGGCTGCTTTGCACATAATATATTAAATTTTATTATCCAACAACCGCTAGGGCTTCTTTAATTACCTTTCCTTGTGATTATCCTAACAACATAATACATACTTAAAAAAGTAACATTTTCGTATAAAGTTAAACATAAACATGTAATTACATACAGCACTAAAGTGATGTTGTAACAGAGATGAAATCATAATAAGGTAGAATTGAAATACCAAATACATTTATTAATTATTTTAAGTTTCACTCAGTAAATACCACTATTGAAGAAAGAGTGATATTTAGTAAGTAAAACTCATATTATTTTTTGACATCTCATCAAAGATGAAGAAGAATATGGAAGTCTGGGCATTTACGGGGCTTACGACCGTCATAGGCTGGTTTAAGTGATCACTTTACACACGTGTAACATTCACCAATTCTACCCATTATTGACAACCACACTACTCAAATTCTTGTTACACGTGTGTAAAGTGATCACTTAAACCAGCCTATGACGGTCGTAAGCCCCGTAAATGCCCAGACTTCCATATTCTTCTTCATCTTTGATGAGATGTCAAAAAATAATATGAAAATAACTCCTGTAATTGGAGATAATCCAGATTTTGTGAACAAGTATTTGGACACACTCAAAATGTTGTAAGTAAAACTCAAATTAAAAATGGATAATGTTTACCATAAAGTGACTGCCGGATCAATTAATGAATTTATATTTAATTACTTCCACTTAATTTATTCAATTAAAAAAACTCTACTTATTTTTCACTAAATTCGTAATATCTTTAATTTTTCGATTACTTGGGATCTTTGGAACAATAATGCATTCGAACATGCGCGTGTTTTTATATTTGTTTATACACATGCATTTGAAAATAAAAGGATGTAAATTAAGAAAGGTGTGTGTTGAGATGGTTTGGATATGTGAATCGGATATGTGACAAAAGATCAGTAAAACAAATTTATGAGGCGAATGTGGTTGGCAATAAAAGTAAGGGGATATCGAGGAAAACTAATAATAAGAATCATGTATTTCAAATACTAGAAAGTTGTCAGGTCAGGATAATAATTGGCGGGTATGTATGACGAGAAGCATGAATGTGGAAGAGGTTAATATTATTTGCAATGACATATTGGTGTTGCGTTCCTCGATGTGGAATAAGAATATCGCTCACTCCTTTCAAGAACGTCATAAATCAAAAAACTTTTCAGGAGAACGTTTTTATAGTTTAAAAATATAATACAATGCATTAACAATACGTATCAAGTCACTTATTGAACTTTTTACTTTTCAACAGATCTTTTTAGGTAAAACCAGAACGTTTTTTCTTCATTTGAAAAATATTAAGTGTATTTAAAAAAATTATTAAACAATACCTTTCCTTCAAAATGCAAAAACAACACTTTCTGCCCTGTAGCGGGTAAATATTAAGTTAAAAATATGCTGGGATATAGTACATTTTCTGGGCATTCCGAAAACACGCATAACAGAAAATTGTCGAGTTTTGATTTATGACGTTCTTGAAAGGAGTGAGTGATATGTGAACATTCTCATAAAATAATAATTAATAAAAATATGTGAAAAATTCGATGTGGAAAAACCCTGACATGAAGATCGGTAGCAATATAAAAATATTAAAAACTCTTCTGCGACCTATTATGACATATGAGATCGAAAGCAGAGTGGACACCGTAGTCACAAAAAACGCTAAGAGTGTCCGAAGCGAAGCCTCCAAGAAGCATATCTAGCAAGAGTCTACGTGACAGAATAACGAACACCAGGATAAAGGAAATATGCGAGATCGAAGATGTCGTTAGGTGGGGAAGGCAACGAAGGAGACAATGGTATGCGCATGTGAGGAGAATGGAACCTTCGAGACTCCCCCTCATTGCACTGCGCGGCCAACCCCAAGGTAGACGACTTCCGGGCAGACTACCAACGAGATGGATTGACAGCTGGGAATCGACATTGCAGGAGGTAATCCCTCTTAAAAAACAGGCCACAAGGCCTATATCAAGCAGAAGAAGAAGAAGAGAACAATATTTATTCTAAAAACGCATTTTTGGACTAAAACTGACATCGTCCCATTTTTCTTGTGCCATTCATATTTGTCAAATTTATCTCGAGAGCTCTAGTATAAAGAATACTACGATATAAATGTGAAGCATTCTTCCATGCTATAAAACTCCCTTCACATACATCCACGTAAAGTATTATATATAACAGGACAGATTCTTAACTGTTTCCATTGTTTGAAACCAGTCAGGCGTTGAAATTTGTTGAAATTTAGTGAAATAATATTTCTTGTTATTTCTTGGATTTTGAAAAACGTATATTAGTTCTATGAAATCTTAAGAAAGTTTTACCTAGAAATTTTGTATCATTGTTAAATTGATCATAACATTAAGGGGCGTTGCGACTTCAATTATGTCATTTTATTTTATCTTCGAAAAGTCATCACAATATATTTGTTTCATTATTAATGTGGGTATGTTGTAAGATTTTTTCTGTATAATAAATGGGTAACGATTCTTATTGACCTAATGAAAAATAATTTGAAAAAACGCAACCCTGTTGCGTTCTTTCAAACCCTTACAGAGTATATATATGTTAGATTTATTCTGAATTATATAATAAATAAAAGTATTTAAATATCAATATTTCAATATGGGTTGAAACATCTTTATTTAAAAATAATACGTATTTTATCCCCAAGTGGACCACCCCAAATTTATGAATAAGGATTTGAACACACTCAAAACATTATGAATGAAATAACTAGATAAATATAAATTTGTTGGGTAATATAACCAAAATTAAACACGGTTATTTGATTGAATTCTACTTTATTTACATGTGACGCGTTTCGTCTTATTAAGACATCATCAAACACGAAACGCGTCACATATCATATATGTATGTAAATATCAAATATGTATGTAAATTCAATCCAATAACCGTGTTTCATTTTGGATATATTACCCAACAATTCAATGTGGAATTCTACCAACTGTCTGCAGTTACAATAAATAAATATAAATTTAATAAAAAAAAACATATTTTCAAAGCATCGCCTAGTAAGTAAGTAAAATAATTTGGGAAAAATCTTACCTACTTAAATTTCATGAAGGTCTCTGCAAAAAAACTTAACTTTTATAACTTACAAGAAATTTGAGTAGTTTGTTTGTCAATCATGTGTAGAATGGTGAATGTCATACATATATAAAGTGATCAATTACACCACCCTATGATAGATCGTATGCCCTGTAAATGCTTATACTTAAGTCTTCTTTTCATCTCACCAATAGGTGTCTCTAGTGAAGTTCTAGTGATTCAAGAACAATGTTTAAAAATTGGTTCATATATTTAGAACTTCCAAGAATTTGAGTAATGTGGTTGTCAATAATGAGTAGAATTGGTGAATGTTACACGTGTGTAAAGTGATGACTTAAACCAGCCTGTGACTGTCGTCAGCCCCGTAAATGCCCAGACTTCAATATTCTTTTTCATCTTTGATGAGATGTCAGAAAATAATATGGAAATATCAATATAAAAAAGGTCAAATCATTGATATTATTATTGATATCGTATCATTAAGGTTGACAATACCAGTATATATAAATAAAAAGTTGTAACGGGTAAGGTACGGCTGGGTTTGAGCTAACATTTGGTTAGCTTAGCTCAACTTAAACTTAAGTCAGGTTAGGTCAAATTGTAAAAGCACAAAGAAATACAATATTATTCTTCCTGATAGCTTTCTTATTATTGTTGTAGAAAGGTAGAATAAAGAGAGAGATGATAATTTGTAGTTCCCAGGAGTAAATGAGGGTAGAAGAGTAACATCCAGCAGATATAGTAAATAAGGACTGAGGAGAAATGAATAGCCTTGGAAAACTGGGTGGGGTAAATTAATTACACCCCCTCCCGGTACTACGGATAGTGGTGGGGATAAACATTTCGCAGTTTCACGGCTGTCTGTTGCCCACCGCTGGCATTCAAACTGTGCACTTATTGTGCAAAATGTCCATCTCAATTGGGCATCACAAATATATTATAATGTTTGTACTATATGCGGAACAGCATCGGTGGAATTGCGTCACCTAAATTGAATAATAGCCATGTACGTGCTCTTTGGACAGATTTTCGCTTGCTGCGTCAGCAAATTTAATAATTAAATGCATAATCAATTTATCAGAACTACTAGATTTAGGTCATTATTAGGTTGAGTGGTGCAAAACAGCGTTTATTTGATTAAAATATTAATCTAAAACACTTGTATAAGACCACATTTGAGTTTATTGATGTAAACACAACTAGTTTCGCGAATTATGGATGTTCTCATCAATGGGTGAAAATACAAAATAAAATTTGTATTCACAACACGTTGTGAATGCAAAAAAATCTAACCTTTATCCGCACCCAAAGGTGCATAGGGCACTGCATCGTATTGACTCAGTGGTGTCTTGATCGTTACTTACACAAAGGCAATTTGATCATAGACCAATTCAGGGTTATATTTAATAAAAATAAAGTGTAAAATCACGAAAAGTCAACCCCCCACTAGGAAACGAACCTGAGACCTCCAGAACGGGAGCTAAACACGATAACCATTACACCATGAAAGCGGACATTCAGTTAATAAAATAGTCTGGTAAAATTACAAGTTGAATAAAAATTTAAAATCATGGTTTCAGGCGTCTCTCAGTACGTAAAATAATCGGGTTGAGATCTTGGATACATCCTAATAAAAGAGTCCCTCATCATTTTTACGATATTCGTTAATGATGCGGAATGCATCGAAATACGAGTAACTGTAGATTTTTAGAAACAGTGGTACAAGTATTTACCAAGTAAAAATAAAGTTAAAATTGGTATAGACCAAAACCAATAATAAATAATTTAATAGTAAAACCAGGATTTTGGATATTGCAAAAGGTGCTGAGTTAGGCGGTCGTGAGAAAACATAATTTACACTTTACGAAAAATGGTATTAACATTGATTTCTTAAGTAAAACTTCGTAGTTTGGCTGACAATAATAGATGTTTATAGTTTATGTAATCAATTACAATGAAAGGGGGCTTAAATCTTAATAAAAATTCCAATACTGGTAAAAATTTTGTTATATGAAGAAAAAACAAAAATTTTCTTTTTTGCTCGACGAAGTACACCATAAATACATATTGTTTAAACTTTTCATAGCTATCTTAACGTTGTATGAATGTTATAACGACTTTGAAAAAGAAGAATTTATGTTTTTATTTTATAACTTAAAGTTCATAATATGTAATATATGATCGAATGACAGTCAACAGTCCGCCTTCTCCTGACAAGTTTTACGTGGTTTCCTCCCAGCAATGAACAAATGCTGAAGTCCACACTAGATTCTTACTCCTGTTCCCAACACAGATTCAAATAAAAACATACTGAATTAGTTACAAGAAACAAAAATCCACTTGATGATTTATAAACCTTGTACATAATAAGCAAGAATGTATGATCAAGTATGTGCGTTTTACATTTATGATTGTGATGAGTTTAACAGAGCTAGGTAATCATACATCATATCACACATAGAATACTTAGCAGCACATTTTAAATTATTTTTTGTTAAGTATGTTGATGCATCCTCCGCAAATTTTTGGGATTTTAAAAGTTTGAGAAGTCCCCAATTTGAATCCCAAATCACCCCGTACGTGTGACGTACTATCCAGTTGCATAATGAACGCTGAATAATGTGATATTCATTACGTTATCTCGGCCAGCTGATACCAAATAATTCATCCAGTTAGGGGTGGCACACACGGCTGAGTACCTGTAGCACTGACACGTCCGTACATTCACAATATGCTGACATTCATTTTGTCATCCATTTCCATTCAGCCGTACGTTTCTAAAATGACGACGAAACAAAAGATCGGTAATATTGTGATTAAAATTAAAATGAAGTCGTTTCTAAAAATATCACCAAATAACAATAGCTGCATATGATGCATTGTAAATTAAAACACTTCTTTTTTACCACTTGAGTTAAACTTATTTTAAAATTTGTTCAAATTTCTTTTCAATTTATGTTTATTATTTTATTTGAATTATTGAAAATGCTAAGCAAATAGTTTTAAGCATAAATCATTTAAGAAAAAAACGGTTACCATATATACATATAAATATGTATATATCATCATCATATCAGCCCGTTGAGGTCCACTGCTGGACAAAAGGCCTCCCCCTTCCGCCGCCACTCCTCCCGATCCCGCGCCGTCCCCATCCACTGTCTTCCAGCAAACTTCCTGATGTCGTCCACCCATCTCATCGGTGGACGTCCTTGAGGCCTCTGGTTTCTCGGTCTCCACACCAGAACGCGTTTCGTCCATCTGTCGTCGGTCATTCTGGCTATGTGACCGGCCCATTTCCACTTCAGCCAAGCAATTCGCTCTACCACGTCACAGACCTGTGTCTGGCGTCGGATCCAATCGTTCCTTTTTTTGTCTCTTAATGTTATTCCAAGCATAATTCGCTCCATGCTCCTCTGTGCAACTGCAACTTATATATATATATATATATATATATATATATATATATATATATATATATATATATATATATATATATATATATATATATATATATATATATAAATATATATTTATATATATATATATAAATATATATATATATATATATATATATACATATATATATATATATATATATATATATATATATATATATATATATATATACACATATATATCGAATCCAGATTTCTATATTCCAATCCCAATCACTCTTTGCTGCATCGAATTGATACAATTTTATGTTCATCATTCGAAAATCATTCATCGATCGATCTTGTCTCTTTTCATTTGCATAGTAATTGACTACGTTCCTATCAGGTTGAACATTTTATTGATTCCCCAATTTACAATTCCATCCTTCTTCCACCCGAATCCCAATACGGTAATTAAACTCTCCACATCCTGAAGGTTTATCGAAGTAATTACGGTTCAAGCACCAATGTTAGATTTGAAATTACGAGTTACTCTACACGACCTGCTTTTATCTTCGATTTGATATTACAATAAATTTTAATGATATATTTAGATATTACACCTAGCTATATAACGTATGAATCAAGCAATATTGAGAACAAAAAATTGACGAAAATCACTTATTGATTCGGCTATAACATGATAATTATTGAATAATATCTAATTTATCACAAATTTATTGATGTAAACATGCTTATTTCGAGAACTACGAATGTTCTCAGAACAGGTGAAAATACAGAATCAAAAGTACAGTTTGTATTTTTACCTGTTGATGAGAACATCGTTGTTAGTAAAACTAGTCGTAGTTACATAAATAAACTTAAATAAATTATCGCGTTATTCCACCTAATGAAATCAATACGTAAATTCATGTTTTATATATATATATATATATATATATATATATATATATATATATATATATATACATATGTGTGTGTGTATGTTACGAGAAGCAATTTCCGTTCGGATTAAATTTTCTCTTACACACATTTCTAACAAATACATTAATTTAAAAGGTTGTTGAAAGAAAAGTGGGTAAGTGTATGAACCATATCTGTCGTCGGAATAATAAGCCACGCTTCCTACTTCCTCCTAATACTGCTAAAAGGAATAAAAATATTTCCAAGTGATGGAATATTATTTTCCTCTCAGGTACTCCAGTAATCAGTCGACCGTACGATTCCCCGCCTCGTAGAATCTCGTACGTTTAATAAAATTCCGAACAAATATTAAAAGAGACATTATTATTTTCATTCCTCGAAAGTGATTTTCAACGTGAAATGCTGAATATGAAGGATTATTTCTTATTGACGTATTATTGAAAAAAAATCGTTTTGATGTTTGTGATGTACATTTGTATGTACAAATAAGATAAATATTTTCTAAGGGAAATTTGTTGAATAACGAAAAAATAATAATTTATAGCACGAACGAAAAAAAAATACAGCATTATAAACATTAAATTGGTGAAAACAAGGTAAAAGTATTGGCTAAGAAGTTAAAAGGGGGAGATGGAATAACCAAGAAAGTACGAAATGATGGGCATTTAGGATTTAAAAGATGGATAGTAATGTTTCAGGCGTTTTTCAAAGGTCATCAGACCTGGTGCATTATTCACAAAAAGAGGATATTTATTCCAGAGTAATTACTCTTATTATCATTCGTATTCCCCTCGAACAGAAACGTAATTACTGAATATTGATGTATCGAGGAATGGAAAATGTTTTAGTGGGAAAAAAATGTTTTTAAATGAGAGAGGTACAAAAAGATTTCAACAAGATGCAAAGGTGTTGTGAATAATATCAGTTGGGAGAGATATAAGTGCAATATTTGAAGGAAAATGGTAAATACGAAAAATATTATTGCAATAACGACTTGGGTATTCAGGGTTGCATACTCGTACTTATAAAAGTTGCTGATATGTATATCAGACTTGTAACTAAGGCAGTAAAAATAAGTCCGAGTCCGTATATGAGACTCAGAGAAACAGTGATTTTAAATGGTGTTACTTTTAAATATTCTGTTTTCTGAAGAAAAACTTCAGAATATACCTTTTTTAGTTTTAATTTGGTTAATACCACTATTTTTTTAAAATCTATCGTGACGCTGTTTCAATGCATTCTGCGTAATTTTTAAACCCCGTTTAAAGGTGTTTGTAAGTGAAATTTCAATTAAATTGGATGAATATTGTATCACAGAGTGACTACCGAATGAATTAATGGAAATATACCTACTTACAACATTTTGAGTATGTCCAAATACTTGTTCACAAAATCTGGATTATCTCCAATTACAGGAGTTATTTTCATATTATTTTTTTTGACATCTCATCAAAGATGAAGAAGAATATGGAAGTCTGGGTATTTACGGGGCTTACGACCGTCATAGGCTGGTTTAAGTGATCACTTTACACACGTGTAACATTCACCAATTCTACCCATTATTGACAACCACACTACTCAAATTCTTGGAAGTTCTATATATATGAACCAATTTAGAAACCTTGTTAATGAATCACTAAAACTTCACTAGAGACATCTATTGGTGAAATGTAAAGAAGCTTTTTATTAAGCAGAAACTCTTATATTAGTATGTGAGATCCGAATCCCGGATTATAATCACACACATGAGAAACGCCAGAAAATACCATTTTCATTTTTATTATTAAGCTTATAATTTGACCAGATAATTTATTTACAACATTTTGAGTATGTCCAAATACTTGTTCACAAAATCTGGATTATCTCCAATTACAGGAGTTATTTTCATATTATTTTTTTTGACATCTCATCAAAGATGAAGAAGAATATGGTAGTCTGGGTATTTACGGGGCTTACGACCGTCATAGGCTGGTTTAAGTGATCGTTGTTGATGATTGTGATCATCAACAAACAGAGTAGATGTAGACACCTTTTGAATTACAACATTTTTAGTGTGTCCAAATACTTGTTCACAAATCTGGATTATCTCCAGTCTTCATATTATTTTTTGACATCTCATCAAAGATGAAGAAAAATATGGAAGTCTGGGCATTTACGGGGCTGACGGCCGTAAAACCAGCCTATGACGGTCGTCAACCCTGTAAATGCCCAGACTTCCATATTCTTCTTCATTTTTGATGAAATGTCAAAAAAATATATATATAAACCTAATCAAAAGCTCAATTAAAGTAATCTTAATTTTTTTTTATCGTTTCATTGAATATCATAGTTTCGCACGTGTATATATTAAATATATATATATATATATATATATATATATATATATATATATATATATATATATATATATATATATATATATATATATATATATATATATATATATATTTAGTGAAATAGGAATTGAATGCAAACTTGCTTCAGACTCCAAACAAATCATAAATCTTTACTGCTCTAAAGGGGTCGGCTTTGGGTACGTACGTCGAAATTGATTTATAGAATTTCGTCTGCATAATGGAAGCAGTAAGTGTATAACACTATTCACTATTCATGCTTATGTTGATATGAAACCATATCGACGCTATACAGCATAAATTCTTCAAGTTTTATTCAGAGCATTTAGCATCAGAGATTTATAACATTTCTTGAATGTTTTTTAATGATATTTTCTGGCATATTTTATAAGCTTTTGAAAAATAAAAAAGTTTATGAAAACTTTTATTTTTGTTTCTCTTTTCCATCTTTATCATCTTAATTCATCCGTTTACATCCTTGTAATTACGTATCTCATTTAGTATGTATCCATCCCTAAAGATGATAAGGTACTTGTCGAAACTGGTATATATAATAACTAATAAAGTGAATAACTATTGTTGTCTCCCATAAATTATTACTGCACATGTTAAAACTATAGCTTAAGTACCTAGAATTGTATAACTACATAAGGAACGTCAGTTCATTTAATCTTCACATTCGTTTGAAAATGCCATAACTAGGCGAAACACTTGTCACAATATTAATATTCATGTGGTTTTTTTAATCAAATACAACTTAGTAGACTCAAAAAATCTGTGTTTGATTTAAAAATGAATGCATAAATTAAAATGGAGTTCTACAAATTAAACGCCAAATCAATAAAAAACTTATAATGTGGTTAAAACTAAGTTTGAAATTTGATGTTTAAAGATTAAAAAAGGTTTACGTTACTAGGTGTTCTATTCTCTCTGTCTTCCCAAGTGGGAAATCGGTGTTATGTTGAGTAAATTAGTTGAATTAAAAAAATACGTAATTGCTAATATAAATCATATTAATAAAATTACGTACATAATAAATATATTTCGAAATTGCTTTCATAATGCTAAGGGTAGTAATATTCACAATATAATGTTTGAGTTGTCGAATAAATAACGTTAAATTAGGCAGTTATTTACCTATAAGATTATTTTGCTACCGTTTCGTTGAAGGCAATCAAATCCACCTGTTTCCTAAATGAAATGGAAACGACAACAATTTTATTAATTTGCGAATAATCTGCGTAAGGGAAGACATTTTCAGCTATCTCTTTACATTCTGGACTTTAAAAAAAAAAAAAGATAAAACTTTGTATTTTTTTTTTTTTTTATTCATTTAATATATTTATAATACATTTGAATCATTTATACATATGGAGAACTTTTATATTTCGATTCGCTGTGCCTCTCCATAAAATAGTCTGTGCTCTTGTGCTTGGAAAGGGACTTACACTCGTGGTTTAATGTTATATAATAAAAGATATAATAGTTTTTTTTTTTAAATATTTTTTTAAAAAAATTATATGTATGGAGCTTTAATTTTTTTCTTAAGGATTTTTATATCATCTATTTTTTTTATTTCTATAGGGAGCTTATTGAAATGTTTGATTGCCAAATATTTGAAGTTTTCCTGAAATTGCTTGGTGTTGCATTTTGGAGTAGAAAAATCTTATATATATTATATTATATAAAAATCTTGTATTATATTCTCATTTCAATAACATTTACTTGGTAGAATTCCATCATTGATGGAATGACACAACACAGGCCAACATTTTGGTGCCCGCGATTTTTTTAACTGTTCCTATTTAATTTTTGGCTGCAGAATCCGAAAAAACCTAAAAACCTGTTTATTTTTAGACCTGAAGATAAAAGCATAGCTGCCAAAACAAGTCGCTATAATAAAATATATATATATACATATAACTCAAGTGGCAAAAAACAAGTGTTTTTCATTCAAAATTTTATCATGCCTTACCACAAAAGTGAATGCCGAAACAATAAATAATATAAAAATCTTGAATGAAATTGGACTATTTTCAAATGAACATTTAGGATATTTATATTACAAAATCCTAGGCTGTACGATATGGGGTTGAAAGATTTATTATAATCTGTAGGAGTTTATGGTTCTTTGTTGGCATGATATTCCGATATTAAGGAACTTATCAATTTATAAATATTTTTCTCGTTGTTGTTCAAGTCGTTTATGAAGACTATTCAACAAATACTAAAGGAACTTTACGTGAAGTTGTTCGATATTTATTTATTACATACGTAAGTTATAAATATAAATATAATATTCTTCTCATTTTGGAGATATGGGTTAACAAGACTGAAACATAAATATAATAAATAGTATAAAAAATAGTATAATAAATAGGTATATAAAAAAAACTTGAGGTAAGAAGCATGTTTAAAAAACAAATAAGAATAACATATAACTCATTACTAACACAAATATCTTTCCGTAAAATATTTATTCAGATCATTTATTATACATAGGATCCCATGGATTTGATTCTATTTTATATATGTCAGGCAGCTGGCTAACTTGGGTACAGGAAATATATTGTAAGGACATAACTCAAAACATAGTTGTGTACATTGTTTTTAATTATGTCCTTGTGCATGTGCTTCGCATGTATTTTATTATGTCCTCCTGTATTCTAATGATTGATTTATCTGTTAAAAATGATATTAACAAACTATTTAAACTTTCGACTTTCACATTTCATCCGCCGTACACTATTGAAATTCAATAATTTAAAAAGTGCAGCTACTCTTTTTTTCCACCAATGCAATGGTATGCCAGTTTCTAGTAGATGCTGCGCTTTGTAGAAAAATGCAATTACACTATCGATCATTTATTGGCGAATTAGTGCAGCGGCGATTCAAATTAAACGAGTTTTACAACGGCTATAAAAATATAAATTGCGAATCTCTTTTAATCGGTTATACATTCAAACGGTTTTCAGATGCATCCCTTATTTATGCTGCAATAGATTATATGATTCTGAACGTTTTGCATAAAAATGGTTTCAATTTCTTTTAATTGTTTTATTTATTTGTCAATTTATACCTATATTTGCCAAATTGCATATTTTACATAACTAATTGGACTTTATATTGGAAATTTAAAAAAAAGAACTAAAAAATGTATTGATTGTACTCATGATTTAAAGTACTAAAAAAAATCTTGTCTGAAAACTTCAGCACACATCGCACGCACATACTATGACAGCGCGCCGCGCAGGCTTGCCAACTTAACGTACTTGTTAATATTAAGAATAAAAGATGTGAGCAGGTATTCACTCTGAGGGTATATGTAGTACTAATATAAAAATATGGTTTTAAATTCCATCCTTTTTATAAAATATACTAAGACATCCAAAAATTTATTTTGTAAAATATTTAATTTGATTTGTATAACGTTCAATTTGATTTTTAATATATCCAATTTGGTTTATAAAACATCCAATTTGAAGTGAAAAACCTTATAATAATAAATGGTGTAAATTTCAATTTAGGAAATTCTTTGCTTAACCCTTTTCCATCATCATTTTTCGTACGATTTCTATGCTAAAATTCTTGGATAATCGCCCATCATCTCCTAATTATTCACCAAAACACGCGTTTCCTATCGGCACAAAACTGTGTGAAACTTTACGTCGCCTTCCGGGTAACAGCTATATAAAACAATACAATGGAAAACTTTCCACAAAAGAAATTTTCTTACACCAGCGTCCGTTAAATGTCTTGAAAAATTACTTGCTGAAAGTATTTTCAGGGGATTTAGAAATTTTACTCCGGTTTAATCTCTCGCCCTGGTAACTGAAAACGTACCCGGAGAATATAAAGAGAAACATAATCCGGGAAAAATGCTTTCTTAGAGTGATGAAGAAAATATTTAGGGCTATTTTTAAGATTAAGTCCCTGTTTCTGTGTACTTTTTACGAATACTTTTTTAGATGTGGAGTGTGTCAAAGGAAAATGAAATTGAATTTACATAAAAGATTGCAGTAAGGGAGAAAAACCAAATGAAGTAGAGGATTTGAAGGTTATTTAGGATTTTAAATGAAAAATATATGTAAAATAATAACCTTTAAAGACTAGCAGTCACTTACAACTAGTACAATATTTTGAAAGCCCAGACACCCATATTTTTCATCATCTATGTTAAGAAGTCAAAAAATAATATAATTAAAAGTATGAGTATGCAAATCTGAATCCCCTTTTCGTAACTTACTGCTGTACTTATTTTTTTGTCTTTGATTAATTGTACCAACTGTTTCAAGTCCATTTTACCCATAAAGTAGTAGTTTTTTCATGAATTGATTTTGCAGTCATTTTGTGGTACAATCTATTCATTTTTACTTATATTTTACTTGGTAAATACAACTACTTAATAAAATTTATTGTGACATGTGTTTCGATGCATTCCGTAAGTTTGTTATACGATTCCATAGAGTAAGTGATACGATAAATGAAGTTTGTTTAATCAGCAGGAAGAATATGTTCCACACAAATGTTTATCGGAAAGCTCACTGAAGACTCAACGCTAAGCCTTATCACTTTTGCTGGTCATAAATCACAGGCAACTCTATAGAAAACTTTTCAATGCACTGATTCCCATTCGAAGTGTGTCCGATATTTAAAGTTGACCGGATGTCAGGGCTTTCACTCTGCAGGAAGTATTCCACGGGATACAAACTTTCAGTTGCATCCGGTCTGCGAGCTTTACTATTCGCTTGCTTCATGGAGGTGACGTCATCCCAATCGCATCCTGAAATGTTTGAAATTGTTTTCAGCGATGTTGCGCTGAGTGTGTGTGACGTGTCTGCCTTGAATTGCGAGGAATTTCAGTTTAAACTGTAAAGAGTTTTATCACATTTATTTATTTTTAATAATATCTTATAAGGAAACACGAAAAAACAAGTATAAACAATTAATGTTAAAAAATATTATTTTACTGATTGAAAATTTCTGATAATGCAAAAATATGACCATAATATTCTGGAAATCAGTAATGATAACATAATTAATTAAATAAAATGAGTAAAATTCTAAAAGAAAACACTTGTTTTTTACCACTTGAGTTTATTTTATGACTACTATTTTCGGAAGTTTAGCTTCCATCTTCAGGTCTAAACGTAAACTTAAACAAAACATAACATAACAAATGTACATTGAGACCTGAAGATGGAAGCTTAGCTTCCGAAACAAGTCGTCATAAAATAAACTCAAGTGGTAAAAAAAAAAACAAATGAATTCTTTCATGATTTCATCATGTCTTACCACAAAGTAAATGCCGAAACAATAAATAAAATAACAATAATTTTGAAATCTTAATATAAATGAAGAAGAATATAAAAGTTTGCGTATTTGTAGGGCTCATAACCAATCATAGGCTGGTTAAGTGATCACTTAACAACCGGAGAACATTTTACACAAGACTAACAACCGCACTACTCAAATTTTTGAAACTTCTACATATATCGTAAATCTCATGACGCTTAATTTGTGAGTTTGCTGGAGCCGTCTTTGGTTGGTTTTTAAAAGACCCTTTATTTACCCCAACCGAATTATTTTACACACTGGGAGAAGCCTGAAAACTTGATTTTAAATTTTAATGCACCTTATAATGTGATACTTTTTTCATTCAAACCCTTATCCGCACCCCAATGGTGCATAGGGCACTGCATCATATAAACGCAGTGTTATCTTGATCGTTAACACATGAAGGAAAGGTGATCAGCCCTCCGCTTCCGGTACCAGTCCAGGGTGATATTGAATAAATATAAGAGTGAAAAAATCACTTATATTTATTTGACTCCCCCTGGGAATTGAACCCGGGACCTCCGGTACGGTAGCCGAGCATGCTGACCATTACGCTACGGAGGCGGACACAAACAAATAATGTGATACTTAGACATCCAAATTCTTATTCATCTGTGTTGAGATATTCAAATCTAAAACTAACCCCCAAGTACAGAAACTTAAATTTATGAACAAGGATTTGGACACCTCCGAAAAAATTGTGAAATGATATAATCGTTTAAGGTCATAAAAATGTTACAGAACAAGCATGTTTTAAGACATGTACTAAAACGAATGCGATCTGAGTTCTTTTTTAAAAGGCATTTGCAAAATTTCTTACAGCTAACGTTGAAACTCCTTCCGTAATGAGTATCCGTTTGATCTGCTTATGCCAAAATTTATGCGAACTTTTCTCGAACATAATGATGCGAACTTTTCTCGAAATTATCGAACTAACTTCGTTTTATTTATTCTTTCTTTGAATACCATCGGAATTTTCTAACAAATTTTGAAACTCTAATAAACATATCTTTGAAATTAAAAATTAAAGTATTTATTTTATTATTCGTAAATGTTTGTGAAAATACGAATTATTCAACAAAAGTTATACAGATTTTATCTCAAACTTATGTAATATAATGTAAATATGTAAATTTTAAAAGTGTTAAACTTTTAAGGGTCTTACTAACATGCCTTCAAAAGCATATATTAAGTTTTACTAAACACATAATTAACACACATTAATATATATATATATATATATATATATATATATATATATATATATATATATATATATATATATATATATACATATATATATATATATATATATATATATATATATATATATATATATATATATATATATATATATATATATATATATGCATATACATTTTTTTTTGTTGTCCTTACCTTTCAATAACTCTTTCTTTTTAAAGCCATATATTTATTTCAAAGAAAAACTGTTTATTTTTTAATACATAAACGGTGTTTAAAAAAGAAACAATTACACACGTTTAATGCTACCTAGGTTAAAAGAAAATTTAGTTTCGGACTATTGCTTACTGGGGCTTTATTTATTGGGCTACCTTTTAATTGGGCCTACATTTATTTTAAGAGTAATAAAGAAAAATAAATAAATTCTTGATGTTAGTTTCCTCTTCCTTGCGTGTTGTATGTTTTATAGTTCTCAAGTTACCCTCGCGAGAGTAAACATATTTATTATGTACATAATTGCTCTTGTATTTGTAACAAGTTACAAGGAGGTTTCAACTTAACGTAGGCGATGTATGCAAGACCTAACGAATAACGTTATTTAGGAAAGGGGTATGTACACATACCTACGTGGAAATAATTAACTTACTGCAAATTGGCTTCCCTTTAGGTGGTATCTTCAGCATCTAGGGTGAGTCTTGCGACCCGAATTGTATAGGTTATACCCACACGTATCTTACCTCCATAAATAAAATGGAAATAATTCTAAAAAATACCTAGTTTGTGATCAGATATTTTAAATATATAGGTGGCACAAAATTAATTACCCTATCATATGATGTTATAATTTTTGCAAATGGCTTCGTACGTTAATCATATTTGACATTTGTGTACTAGACAGTAGCAGTATACAAAAAATTGTTACTAAATTAAATAAAAGATTTTGAGTATTGGAAATCTTTATGAGGACTTTAACATTTTTTTCTGTAAAGTGTAAAAGATGATATCCGTCAAGTGGCTGTGTTGATACATATTTTTGCCCTTTTTATGAATCTATTTGTATACTGCAGCAGTCCAGTTTACACCATTTTTGCATTGAAAACATAGGTTTTTCTTCGAAATAATTGTATGGTTTGGAAAAATAGAGTTTTTGAAGGTAAGGAGTTAAAAAATTATAAAAATATTTTCTCCACACATTTTTTAAAAAACAAAAAAATATCCAAAATACATTCATTAAAAAAATCGGGCATGAGCAGGCAATTGACCTCTCCGGTGGTCTCTGGTGAAATGAATGTAACTAAACTAATGCTGGGCCTTAATTCCGAATGATAAAAAAGTTTTTAATTAATATATTACTTAGTAAATACCATATGTGTATACCGTATGTGACCGTATGTGTATACCGAAAATGATGAGAAATGCATCGAAACACATGTCACAGTAGATTTTAAGAAAAAGTGGTATTTGCCAAGTAATACATTAATTAAAAATGGGTAGATTTTACCACAAAGTGACTGCCGAATCAATTAATGAAAAAAAAGTGTTAGGCAAGTCTTGTTCCAAGTCATACAATTTATAGCTTTACAGCTTTTCTGCACAATAGCATCCGGTTGCTCTGCACTCGGATGGCAGTATATAAAGCTCGCAAATTACAAATTACGCCATCGCCGTTCTAGGGAACGTATCCAAAGACTAAAGAATCTGAATTTTAATAGCCAATTTTATGATCCAGCATGGAGGTCGAGCAGCAGCTACTTCAGCACTAAGAGGGGTTCAGTTACGTTCATTTAATTTTATTGTTTTAGCATTTAATTAGCGTAAGACGATATATTTCCATTTTTATGACATTAACTGGTAGAATTTAATAGTTTTAATTTAAAGCTTTCATTATTATTATTTTTAAACATATCCGCTCCCTAGGTGGAGCAGATGGAGTCCACAAACTGTCTCCAGGCTTTTCTGTCTAAAATACGTCAAAACTATCCGTCGCCTCCTTAATTTAATAGTAAGTGCATTTGGCTACCGTGCTGGAGGTTCCGAGTTCGACTCCCAGGGGAGTCAAATTAAATTTAAGGGATTTTTCACTGTACCTATTTATTTATATTACTCTGTTCTGGAACCTGAAACGCAGAGTTGATCCCCTTAACTTGATGTATTTAACGCTCAAGATAACACTGCTTCTAAACGCAGCAGTGCCCTATGCACTATTAAGTGTAGATAAGGGTAAGAAGGAGAGAAAAAAGAAATATTACATGCAAAAGTATTTCTTGAATTCATAATCTGACTTAAATCACGATTATTTGTACGTACCTATACTAAACTGTATTTGGTTTCTAGGAAGATATTGACTTGCAGCAATAAGCTGGCCAATTTATCAATCCATCGTACAAGATGTCTTTTATAAATAAATCGTTCACCCCTTTGCTTTTATATTCCCTCGAATTCAAGAAATAAAAAATGCTTGAATATATTTTTTAACTGACAACGTAATTCACGTTTTCGGAAAAAAAACTTCACATGCGACATCTATGGTAGAAATCGGTGTGCAAAAGCTTCAATTAAAAATTAAAAAAAATTATTACACTTATTTGATAACCAGGGATTTGATTCAATACATAACAAATCAATCATAATAAAATGTTATTTTTATTTTTTATGTTTTATTTTATGTGCAAATATTTAATTATTTTAAAAATTAAAAACTTTTAAAAATACCATTTTGGCTTTTATTTTATTACAGACTAGTCCCGGGTTCGATTCCCTAAGGGGGGTCAAATAAATATGTATAGGTGATTTTTCACTCTAATATTTATTCAATATTTTGGGGGTTTGAAGAAGAAAAAGAAGTCGTTTCGAAAATGTCATTCCACAATGTTAATGACGAATCAATAAATTATATTAATATTTGCATGTTAAACTATTTTTATAGGCCTTAGCGTTACTTCATAAAAAAGGAATCAAATTATGGTAGGGTGAGCTTGCACCTAACAACTCTGACACGGGATTGCTACGCGACTTATTTGATAGATTTTAACGTATTCAAAATATTGTGAAAATAAAAATATTTAGAAAAAAATAAGTGGAAGATTGAAACATAACTTACTTTTAACAAAAAAATCACCAATTTTACCTAAGAACTATTGGATTATAAAATATAAAACACCCTTACCGCACCCCAATGGTGCATAGGGCACTGCTTCATATAAATGCAGTGTTATCTTGATCGTTTCCACATGAAAGAAAGGTGATCAGCCCTCCGCTTCAGGTACCAGTCCAGGGTAATATTGAATAAATATCGTCGTGAAAACTCATTTAAATTTATTTAACCCCCCGGGGCCTCCAGAACGGTAGCCGAGCGTGCTGACCATTACACTACGGAGGCGGAGTATAGAACTATTGGATTAGTTAGATATTATTAAGTTTGTACACCGACGGAATTACAAGCGTGATCGATTATTGCCCGCGAAACTCAACGTCGTAGAAATCACACTCTATTAAGCGGAATGCCTAATACAGTAAAAAATATTTCTAGACCAATGATTCCCAAAATTTCTAACCAGCAACCCTTTAGAGGTGTGGTACATTAAATATCTCAATAAAATAATTTTAAAATATTGATTACTTTATTTATATTTTGAAAACTTAAAGATTCAAAAACCACTACTACTACTACTACTACTACCATCACGCCGTTTCTCCGCAGGGATAGGCAGAAAGGATGGAACGCCACACTCTTCTCGGCTGTCCAAACTTAAAACACAGTAAGGGACATTTTTTTGTAGTTGGTTTTTTTTGCATTTTAGGACTAAGTAGAATCTACTTAGTCCAAAAATGCAAAAAAAACGTACTACAAAAAAAATTCCGTTACTGTGTTTTGAGTTTGGACAGCCGTTCTGTCCTAACATACACTCCTCGCCTCCTTCTCATCCATACATCTAGTCATTTATACCCTCCAATTATCTGATTGATCTAAGATTCAATAAGCAGGGTAAAAATTAAGGTTATTTAAGGATTTGTAAGGATTTTCCATTGTAATAATTATCTAATACTACCATGCACTGATCACCTTGCCTTCATGTTAGTAACGAACAAGATAACGCTGTGTCAAAACGATGCACTGCCCTATTCGTATTGGGTGCAGATAAAAATGATGTTTTGGATTGGTTAAAGGATTTGTTTTTGTGAAATTAATAAATATAATATAATACTTAAATAAAATAAATATTTTATTTATTGTTTCGACATTTACCTTGTGAGTGATAAGACATGTTACAATGATTAAGGAAACAATTGCTTTTATACCACTTGTGTTTATTAATGACTACTTGTTTCGGAAGCTAATCATTAATAAACTCAAGAGGTATAAAGACAAGTGTTTCCTTAATCATTGTTAAAAAAATAAATACATTAATGGTATTACAAAGTTTTGTCAATTTTTATGGTTTAATTACGATATACCAAAAAAATAAATGTTGAATCAATAGTCATAGATATTTTATAATATTTTTTGACATCTCATCAAAGATGAAGAAGAATATGGAAGTCTGGGCATTTACGGGGCTGACGACCGTCATAGGCTAGTTTAAGTTATCACTTTACACACGTGTAACATTCACCAACTCTACCCATTATTGACAACCAACCTACTCAAATATTGTTCTTCATCTTTAATGAGATGTCAAAAAATAATATAAAAATAACTCCTGTAATTGGAGATAATCCAGATTTTATTAACAAGTATTTGGTCCCACTCAAAATGTTGTAAATAGTTTTTTTTTTTACTTTTAGTATTTGGGCTCCTGACCTGACTACTTTCAAGTATTTGAAATACTTGATCATGTGAAGTTTTCCCATTACGTACTCTGCTTCTATTACCAACCCTTTCTTCACCCACTCGATTCACATGTCCAAACCATCTCAATATATCTTTCTCAATTTAATCGATAATGCTTATCTCAACCTTACATTCTTTCCTTATATAATCATTCGAATATCTATCATACATCGTTTTGCAGTACATTCGTCTTGATCTCATTCTGACTGCATTCAGTCTACTTTTATTATCCTTAATTTTCCTACTTCATGCCTCACTCATATACATGAAAATTGGAACCAGGACTCCGATTGTGCACTGCCAGTTGTATAATACGTAATTGTATGTATGTAGTTATGAGAAGACTTCTCTGCCTACCACCTCAAGGAAATGAGGTTATTGTTAGTTCGTTAGTAGTTAACCTTATGAGTAAACCCTTAATCATAAAATCAATAGACATGCGTGTACGCGTTCTACCACCCTGTTAAGATAGATAAATATACGAGTATATTGACATTAACATTTCGTAATTCAATCTCAATCTTGACTGCTTCACACTAATTTTCTACTTGGCTTAATCTTACCGAAATAGTGACAAAATATAGCATTATTTTTCACCCTAACGACCTCTGTATCGTAGATAAGTGGATATAAAAAAGATCAATAAATCGTATGTACTTGTAAAGAGTTGAAATTCCAAATGCCTTTATAAAATGTTCGGAAAAGAAATATATATTTTTTTGCATTTAAATTTCAATGTTTTTAAAAAAAAGTTTCAATTTTGGTTACCGTGTTTAGCTACCGTGCTGGAGGCCACAGGTTCAATTCCCAGGGAAAGGTGAAAATATATATAAGTGATTTGACCCTCATATTCATTTTATTTTATCCTGGACTGGACCCTGAAGCGCCGAAGTGCTCACCTTGCCTACATGTGAGTAACGATCAAGATAAAACTGCGTCAATACGATGCTGTATTCAATACTACATTGGGAGCGGGTAAGTGTAAGGAAGAAGAAGAAGAAATTACATCACTTGTTCCACACTCCGTTTTCAGATACTTGAAAAGTCGGGAAGCTGAAAAAAATCGCTAATTCCTTACAAAATATACTCGCTAATTCCTTACAAAATATACTCTACTTATGATAATGATTTCAATTTCCGGAATATTTTAAGGATAAAATAGTGTTGAACAAAAAATTTCATGAACATATTACTAGAAATAATAATAAAATAAGACTGCCATTGTTGAAAAAAACTGAGTCACAAAATTGTTTAATGTATAAATAAGGGTTTGAAAATGCATAATGAGATGCCTGAATGTATGAAGAATGAAAAGAGTCTGAATTTTTTTTAAATAAATGTTTTGTTAACTGTAAGAAGATGTAAATATATTTTATAAATTATGTATATTAAGTGTAAATAATAGTTTATATTAGTGTAATATAAGCTAATTAAAGAAAAAAAACGGATGATCGTTGATCTGAGTGTAAAAAATACTTCAAATAACTTTTAAAAAACATTCTTGAATATCTTTGGCGTTTATTTTGGAGTAGATTTCAAGGTATTTATTTTTATTTTATTATTAATAATAAATAATGAAAAAGAAATTCACTTTGACGATTATTTCTGAAAAAATTTGTTCAATGTAATAATTTCGAAAAGCAGAAATTGCTTTACGTTGATTAAATTAGCACTTACAATATCTAGAATATCTTAACACACTATTCGCAAATATAACATATATTTTTAAAAACACAATCCTGGTGTTTCAACATACGGCGTATTTGCCGACCCTCTCCGCCTATTCCATTCCACTGCCTCCCTGAAACCATCCCCTTTTTCATCCCTCATCCTTACTTTCATCGAATTTCATGTCTGAAAAAACCAAACGCCTCCGGTTACTGATAATCGTATCGACATTAAAAATATAAAATCCGCTGAAAAGGCAATATTTTTCAGATTTCGCGATTATTAAGATACGCATTTATGGAACATTTTAAAAATAAAACCACAAATGGGACGATATCGTAACGTATTTAGATAAAATATAATGTTTTTAACCTAACTTAATATTATATGTACATAATAAATCCATACATTTACTTGAACATTTATGATGACGAATAAAAATGTATGTAGGTAATGTAGGTATATAAATTAATATTGTAATAAAATATTTTGAAGCAATATTAAACTTTATTTTTATTTTATGCTAACATTTTTTTTACGATGGTTGTAAAATTATAAGCCTTACGTAAAAAAATAGAGGTTGGTATAAGTGCTAAATTTTAATTAAAAGCAATGAAAGATATTTGTAAATAGTTTTTTCCTCTTCTTTTCTACAGTAAAATTAATTGAGCTCATTATTTTATACTGTCCTAACAAGGAGTCTTGATTTTTAACTCATGCCTTTAAAATTAAATGAATATCTGTTTTTATTTAATATAGAAGTATAATTTGAAGACTTATTTAGAATTTTGTGTGCAAGTAAATTTAATATGCCTAATATATATTTGAAATACTAACTTTGTGATTTTCCATTTTATAATTAAAATGTTACATTGTTTTTAAATCACTGTTTTAATTTTCAAGATTTTTATCACAAAGTTACATTTTAATTATAAATTAAATTTAACACTGATTTTAGTCTACTAAAATGATTGTTTTATTTTTAAAACATAAAAAAATCTGTGGAAAGTTTATGTTGTAAAGATAAAATAAACAGTATAGTAGACTCAGACCAGTGTTTGATTGAATTTTTTAAAATGAAAACATAAGTTCTACTAAATAAGTCAATAAATACTTTTTTTAGAAGTTGTGTAAAAGAGCTCTTTGTTTTCTCTGATAAATGATCTGAATTCATTGATATCTATATACATATATATATATATATATATATATATATATATATATATATATATATATATATATATATATATATATATATATATATATATATATATATATATATATATATATATATATATATATATATATATATATATATATTTACATAAATATATATATATATATATATATATATATATATATATATATATATATATATATATATACATATATATATATATATTGTATAAATCCAATGAAGTATTCTTTAAACTGTTTTCACCCTCAAGCAGATGTGCTCCTAGTTAGGAATACGGTTTATTAATTCTTTTTTCGGAAGTAATACGCATACGCAATATGTTGTAAAGATAAAATAAACAGTATAGTAGACTCAGACCAGTGTTTGATTGAATTTTTTAAAATGAAAACATAAGTTCTACTAAATAAGTCAATAAATACTTTTTTTAGAAGTTGTGTAAAAGAGCTCTTTGTTTTCTCTGATAAATGATCTGAATTCATTGATATCTATATACATATATATATATATATATATATATATATATATATATATATATATATATATATATATATATATATATATATATATATATATATATATATATATATATATATATATATTTACATAAATATATAAATATATATATATATATATATATATATATATATATATATATATATATATATATATATATATATATATATACATATATATATATATATTGTATAAATCCAATGAAGTATTCTTTAAACTGTTTTCACCCTCAAGCAGATGTGCTCCTAGTTAGGAATACGGTTTATTAATTCTTTTTTCGGAAGTAATACGCATAATCCTACGTAATCATTTCCCTTTTAACCCGTGCTTACCCTTGATTCCGCTAGACTACTCTCGTTTAATTTCTTCACAAAGAAAAGCTCTGCTTTTTGCATGACAAGTCTTTAAAGATATGTAGAAAAACCCGTTGTGCGTAGAAGATCTTCAATTTCTAGATACCTTTTCAAGTGGTTCAACAATAAAAAAGGGTATCTATTGTCAAAAGAAAATTGCCTGCCAAAACCGAGTGGAATACACAATATATTGAAAAAGTAAATTTTCGCAAATATTTTGACCGTTACGAAAATATTTGAGTGTTGGTTTTAGTTTTTTACTTTGTTTCACATTTCTCAAAGTATTATTTTTATTTATTTTAGATAATCGTTTTAACGGCGAGTAATAAAAAATAAAATATCATTGGAGTCCTCAAAGTATTTTGCCAATATAAGTGGTTAGATATGAGAAGACGTGGGTCCATTAAAAGTCCCTTGTCAAGGTCCAAGAAGGAGTGTGGAATATAATGTTTTTGATAATGTAAGTGATTTTCTGATTTCTTAGAAACTTTCCCATGTTTTTCCTTTATAATTTACTTGATTTATAAGTTAAATGAGGTTTAAACTTTATTATAGTTATTGTTAATATTATGGTTATATATATATATATATATATATATATATATATATATATATATATATATATATATATATATATATATATATATATATATATATATATATATATATATATATATATATATATATATATATATATATATATATATATATATATATATATATATATATATATATATATATATATATATATATATATATATATATATATATATATATATATATATATATATATATATATATATATATATATATATATATATATATATATATATATATATATATATATATATATATATATTAATATATATTACGACACGTTATTTTTTATCAATTGATTCGGCAGTTACTTTATATTAATATTTATCCATCGTTGATTTAAAATTTACTTGATAAAAAACACTTTTTCCTGAAATCTACATACATATTATGACACGTGCTTCGATGCATACAATATCGTTATCAGATAGAAGTGTTTTTTTTTGTTTTTGGCAAAACACCCACAGTTGAAAGATATATGACAAATCAAGAATTATCTTTATCATGTTCGTGGGTAATTTTTTAAAATAAATATCATAAATATCTTATCTAAGAATAAGCATTTATCGTTATTTCAAGAAAAAAACTGACAACAGTTCATATATTCTCGTACATCTTTTAAAAATGAATGCAACATGGGATATTTTATATGGGTGGTGAACGTTTCACAAGTGTAAAAATGATCATTTTAGCCAGTGAAATATCAGGTCGTTAGCCCTGTAATGCTTAGACTTTTTATCCTCTTTTGTGTAAATATTTAGATGTTTCCTTTCAGTTGAGACACAAATAATTTATATTGATATACGTTTGTATAATCTGTTGAGTAAATAGTCCAGTGTCTGATTTGAAAATGTATACATTCATTACTTTTTAGCGTTTATCTAGCGACTTTTTGAGGGGCTGACGAAATGGACAAGATGAAACGGTTATTACCGTCGGTAATATTACCAGGCAAAGAAAAAATGAGCATGATAGTGGAAGATAAGTATATTTCGGATACTTTTTTTAAGGGTAATGACAGAATGGCCGATATGTATATTTTCATTTTACCCTTAACCCTTGTAAGGCATGGTGAATTGCGTCATTATAGAGTTTGCCTTTGGAATATTCCGTAGCTTAGAAAACGCGCTATCTTCCGGAGCTTCCAGTAATGTCTTGAACTTAATACCAGACCACGAAAGCTCGGCGTGGTAGACGTAATAAATTGCTAAGTCTGATATATAAAACGGCGGCGTGAAAGCTTAGAAGAAAATGCAATTTTTAAACCCTGAAAAGCAATTTTATAATGCATCTTTATCGCGTAAAAGCATCAGCACAGAGAATTACTCATGAATTTTATAGGAAAAATGAATATTTCTTTCAATGTGATAGGCTTTGGTGTCAGGATGCAGTCGGATGATGTGATAACTTATGAACAAGAATCTGTTTATAAGAAAATCCTTAACTACCATTAAATACAGATTTTAAAAGGAAAAACTTTTTAAATATTAATAGCATTTATTTAGAACAGTTCTTAGAAAGCTGTTATTTAATATTGTTAACTTGTGCAGATAAAGCTGTTATTTAATATTTTTATGTGCAAGTAATTTTTAAATAACATTTTGACATCTCAACATAGATGAGAATAATATGGAACTCTTGATATTTACCTGTCGAAGGCTGGTTTATGTGATCACTTTAAAACACGTGTAACCACCATTCTACTCACGATTGACAACCGCACTACTCAGACTTATCACTTTTTTCAATATTCTTCTTCATCTATGTTGAGAACTCAATACCTAAAAACAATTTTTAAGTGGAGAAACCCAGATTTGTGAACAAGGATGTGGATACACTCAAAATACATATTTTTGTAAACGGATTTTTTTTCATGTATCATACATTTTACATAACGTTGGTCGTAAACAAATCAGGACTCTATTTGACTTTTAAAACTTAATCTTCATTTTTTCTCGTCTTTTTTTGTGTCGTTAAAATTTATTTCCCCATAATGAGAATTTATGTTGAAGCTGTAGGGAAAATTTAAAAACTCTGTTTACTTTATTTTTTACACTTTTCACTAGAAAATCTCCCTGGTTTTGGATACTTGTTTAACAAATTAATGGAAAAATGTTACTCGACAGTTTAAATCATAATAATATCGTCAACCATATTGTCAGGCGATTGACCGCTGATATTTTTAACATGGTATTTTCATTCATTCATTCAAACCCTCATTCGCACGCGATGGTGCATAGGGAACTACATTATATAAACGCAGTGTTATCTTGATCGTTAACACGCGAAGGAAAGATGATCAGCCCTCCGTTTCAGGTACCTATCCGGAGTAATATTGAATAAATATTAGAGTGAAATAATCACTTGTATTTATTTGACCCTCCCCCCGGGTATCAAACCCAGGACCTCCTGTACGGTAACCGAGCGTGCTGACCATTACACTATGAAGGCGGACATTACATATTACGAGTATGATTCGTTATATTATAAACATATTTTTTAATTGATGGTTATTTCAGAAATTTCTTTACCGTTTTACAAACATTTGATTTTTTAACAGAGGAATGATTGTCTACAATAGTTGGTCGTTTTTAATATGCTGATATTTAAAAAAATGTAATACTACTGACTCTTATCCATACCCAATGATGTATATGGCACTGCAACGAATTCATGTAGTTGCAAGGTAATCAGTTTTTCGCTTCAGGTACCAGTCCAGGGTAATATAAAATAAATATTTCAATGAAGAAAACACATTTATTTTGAAATTCTTGGAATTCGACGCCGATACCTTCAGCATCACGCTTTTGGTTGGATATAAACGAATGAATGAAATAATATTGAGAAAGTAATAATTATTTGTAATTTATGCCATATTTGAGAATAACGTTTTATGTTTTGTAATTTTTTATTATAAGTAATAACATACTACTGAAAATTTATTAAAGAAAATTCAAATATAATTTATTTGAGGAACTCATAAAGTTAATAAAACTTGTTTCTAAAGTACAAAGCTTTGAATATCGGGAAAGAAATATTAAAAAAATAAGTTGGAAATGGAGAAAAATTGTTATGTATAATCGAGAATCAATGGAGAAGAATTGATGTTTCGAACATTTTTAGAAAGATTTTATTAGGAGAACATAAATTATGTGTAGGTGGCATTCTTACATATTTATGAATAATACGATGCTGTAAATATACGTAGGTAACATGTTGTTTTAGAACTATGGTAAACATACAAATGATACACGAATTCATAAGATTTCTAAAATAAACAAAACTTTGAGGATCGTGAAAGAAACTTAAAGAAAATATGTTGGTAATGGAGAAAATTTGTTATGTTTAATCAGGTATCTATGGAGAAGAATTAATGTTTTCGACACTTTTAGAAAGCTTTTACTGGGAAAAACATAAATTATGTATAGGTGGCATCTTTAAATATTCATGAATGTTACGATGCTTTAAGCGGGTAACATGTTGTCTTAGAACTACGGGAAACATACAAATAATACTCGTAACTCGGTATTCCTTGCACTTCGGTTCATTCCACAAAGCCCAGGGCATTTGAGGCTTGAATTGTTGAACAGTTACGGTTTGCAACAGGTCTAAACTCCCCTTTACATTTTCAACCTCTCCTTTCTCTTATTCCCTTTCTGCCTTCTTCTTGTCACCCTCCACCCCATTCACTTTGTTAGTTTCTGTTCCAAGCTTTTATATATGCAAGAATCCACAAGTTTCATCTCTTTACTCAAAAAAATATCTGCCAAAACAAGGACACCTTTTATCCTTTGAAACTTATGTTTTAAATAGAGCTTTTTAACATCAATTCTAGTTCATAATAAAGATTTAACCAACTTTCCATTTTGCTTAAATATTCGTATATCTATTCTTAGTAATGGTAAAGAATCTTTCCTTTAAGTTTTAATTCTTAATTTTTAGTGTTTTATTAACATTTTGAGGTATTTTTCAAAAGCAAACCAAATCTCAGAGGGTTATTTACAAGAAATTTTTTAATTTGTTCAATTTAAGTATAAAAATAAAACACTTGTTTGAGTCAAATTTACAATTTATTAATGTAAACACGACTAGTTTCAAAATCTACATAAGTGGTCTTGTAAACAAATCTATAATTTAACTATTTAACCCATTGTATTTTTCCACAACGATAATACTAAATCAATAAATATAATATCTTTATCTTTAGCAGTCCTGTAAATAAAAATATATTCGGATGTGCTCGTAGCAAAAACTCTCATTTTTTTACAACTACTATGGTCTATTCAGATACGAATTTTTATCCCTTCACTTAAAATTCTAACCCATGCCGACGAGGCCCCAAAGATTTTAAAAATAAGTGAAATTTACCTCTTCTTGATATGATGGTAGTTCAAAATATTATAGTGGTATGTAAATTATTTACAAAGATATACTTCTTTTTCCATTTTGCAACATTTTGATTCTCGATTAAGATACCATCTCATAGCTAGGAAAACACCCGATATTATGCAAAGGCCTTAATTTATAGACCTTTAAGCTTCGTGTCGCTCTGGTAAACATGAGTAAGTCGTAGGATATCCCGATTGATCCAGGACGATGCGACGAGAGAAGACGTCCTATATCCTTCAGTTAGTTTACTTAATCATTAAGGATATTATTTTAGGAACTGGAAGACGTCAAAAGGGTGTAAAGGCTAAATATCAGCATTAAGTTCATATTACCCAATGATGATACAAAATTTTGTATTTTCTAATATTGTAATATTCTTACATTTAAAATTTAAATACGTTTTGAATAATTATGTCATCATTAATTATGTCATCACAATTAAATCATCTAATACCAGTTATAAATCTGTAAATATACATGTCTTAAAGAACTAAGCGTAATCGTATTTAACAAAGTTTAAGAAATACTCATAGTCAAATTTATATGAAATAAAAAATATTTTACAAGTATCAATCAATCTTTGAGAAGAATATGTTTACTTTGAAGTCGGTTGACAATCAAAAGTATCAATGGCAATCATATTTGTGTAATATATAATAATATGAAACATGGACATTTCTGTATAAGATGTAGTATGACTGTGTAGTGTGCGAGGATAAAATAAAAACTGAGTTTTTTTACCACAGTCACCATATTCTGCGTAAAGTATTCATTAGATGGGATAGTGGCTCGAAACAAAGCCATAATCGTAAACCAAACACAAACAGTATACAAATATGTGATGATCAAACTATAATTAACTGCAATTTCATATGGTTTAATGAGATTTAATAGAGGCACTATAGTCAACAGCCTCACATCTAATATAACACTCTCGCGGTGCAATTTCAGTAATTCGAGTCGCGGAATGGGGTGGCTTCAACCCCCATTAACTTTACCCCCGAAACCTTTGTCTGCGTGACGAATAGCATAGCTCTGAAGCCTTCGCTTAAAATTCCAGGCTTGTTTATTAATTCTCCAAAACAAAAGGGTTTCAGGCCATCCTGTCGACTTAGCGCATAATTAACGTTTAATTATTTTCACTTGACTTTTAAATTTCACATTTTATTGGGGCGATTCACAAAATTTTCCGTTAGGTGTTGAAAATAGATCTAAAGTAAAAATCAGAGAAAGCAATTACAATTATTCATATTAATTTTTATTCATATTGATATTTGGTATTTATGTTCTTTTTAATCTGTTACTGTCCGCCTTCGTCGTGTAATAGTTAGCGTGTTTAGTTACCGTGCTGGAGGTCTCAAGTACGATTCCCAGGGGAGGGTGAAAATAAATATTAGTGATTCAACACTCTAATTACTTATTTAATACTACTCTGGACTGGTCCTTGAAGCGCAGGAGTGATTACCTTGCCTTCATGTAATTAGCGATCAAGAGAACACAGCGTCAATAAGATGCAGTGCCCTATGCACCATTGGGTGCGAATAACGGTTTGAAGAAAAGTGAAAAAAAAAATTCTGATATTTAACATTTTTGCTTATAATTATTGCAAATTTTTGCTTGTAATTTGTTTTATAATTATTGCAAAAATTATACTATAAAATAAACGTAAAAAAAATCTCTCTCTTGTAACTGTTTGCGCACGAATGAACAAGATTAAGCCTTTTCTCTGATTTATCCTAACTTTTTGGATGTGGTTGATGTCAGGACACCTATCAAAATGTCAACATCTTGATAGCTGACAAATGATGATTTATGACAGTCACATAGAAATAACATGTGGAGTGTTTTCGACGCGATTCATGTTATGTTAGTGAAGACAGCAATTGTTTCATCTTATATGTAGAAAGGCAAGGTTAAAAAAAATATGTAACATTCTCAATATTCTTAATATTTAAAGCATTTATTAACTTGACGTACTTTGAATGACACCCTAAGTGTATGTCAGACCTCGGCCCTTAGTGCATGTTGGTCCTCGGGTCGGCAAAAATCGCATGTGATCAACATTTTATGTAGTCATATGTGTGTAAATATTGCTATGGTAGTGACATGTAGTCTTGTTTGCATGATGTCGTAGCGATTGTCCTGCCAAATGACTGGTACGTCTCGAAACCGGTAGGCGAAAATCTCGGTGAGTTTTATACTAATATTATTAACATTTCGATAAAAAACATATAAAAATAAACATTAAAAATTATGAGCTAAAAAATATGAATAAGGATATTTTCTCGCGTTTTTCGAGTACGTGAATATAATCCAGGATTCAGACCTCACATACAAATGAAAGAATTTCTGCTTAATAAAAAGCTTCTTTCATCTCATCATAGATGTCTCGAATGAAATTCTAGTTAATTCAAAAAGTTCGTTTTGAAATTAATCAATACAATTAGGAATTTCAAGAATTTGAGTAGTGTGGTTGTCAATCATGGGTAGAATTGGTGAACGTTACACGTGTGTAAAGTGACACTTAAACCAGCCCATGACTGTCGTAAGTCGCGTAATTGCTCAGACTCATATTCTTCTTAAGCTTTGTTGATATGTCAAAAATAATTTAAACATTAAACTTTTTGAGAATTCGAGAATATGACCCCTAAAGTTCTCCGTTTAGTTTTCAATTTACTGCGGCGCATTAACCCCCGTATTTAACCGCGCGGCTTGACTACTTTTATTTTCAGTAATTGGTTTGAGTGTATTTGCTCATATATTTCGTTGAACTCGCCGTAAACAATATTCTCGAAATGTTTTTCTCCTTCTGAATTGCTTAACTTATTATTTTAAACGCAGGCAATAGCTGTATTTTTATTTAAATGGTTAAATTTTATGAAAAAATAAACGTTTTTGTGCAAAAATTAGACCACTGATATTTTTAAAGTATTTTCATTCGCTTTAGTTATTTTTAACGTTAATTTGTTTTATTTTAGATCATAAATGATATTCTTCTGAATTACTAACTAAGTAATTTAATAATCAGTTTTCGTATTTTTTTATTGATATTTAAAAACGTTATGATGTATATTTGACTCATATATAGGATTACAAAAAAATAGTGCATAAATCCAAAACATGGTTTTCGAAGGAACCAGTTGTAGCATTTCCCCACAATATTTGTATCGGCTTCCATATTATAGTGGTAACCCCAGTTTGCCACTGTACTGGAGGTCTCGGATTCGATTCGCAAATTAAAAATGGGTAATTTTCATTACCTTGCCATTCATCACCCTGGACTTGTAAAAGAAGCGCAGGACTAACCACCTTGCCCTCGTGCAATAAACGATCAAGCGAACACTACGTCAATGCGATGAAGTGCTCTTTGAATCATGGGGTGAGGATAAGTGATAGTGAGGATAATCAAAGCACAAAAAAGCAATTTCAAAATACGAATATTCTTTATAAGAACTAGTAATATTCCTCTCAAAACGATGACGTTTAATAATCTCGCTTTTAAGAAAATAATAATGGAAGATAAGACGATTTTTGATAGGAGTCTCGCAGACATTTACTTGCTCCCCCTAGATCTATTTCAAACTATTCATATCTATAAAGTTGCTATAGAAAGAGAACCGAAGTATTCTCGTAACAGTTGGCAGTTGAAATCTGTCAGAAACATGAAAGTTCACTCCGTTTTTTACATCGCCCCAACCGCATTTTAAAAGTTTACTGCGCCTCCAGAAAACTTGATGAGTTCTCTTTTTTAAAATCTTATCTTTAAGATATTTTCATTATCACATTAAAACCGTTATTCGCGTAATCCCGTGACGCGTTTCAACTAAAACCGGGGCATTTTACGACCCATGAAATAAATTTCGTGAACCATTATAAAAACCTTAATTTCCACCTTTATGGAGACTAATATTAATCTCTTGAGTGTGGCTCAATATATTATGAGATGGCCACTCAGGGGCATAATACGCACAACGCAACGGACTCACAAAATTGTGAGCATGAATAATTTTATTTAAAAAAACTCAATAAAATTCAACTTTTAGTTGAACAAAATACAAAAAAAGTTACCGTAAGACGCTCAGCACAACGGACTAACAAAATTGTGAATATGAATAATTTTAGTAAAAAACAAAATAAAACAAATAAAAAATAATTTAAAATGTAACTAAAACATTAAAACACAAAAATGTCAGATTCTTCACATTTGTTGTTAGAAGGTTAAGCATTAATTTCACTAATAAGTATCACTATAAAATAGATCAAATATGGATTTGATTTTTTTATCGATTGATTCGCCAGTCTCATTGTGACAATTTATTGACATGTATATTCTGCATCAATAATTATTACGGTGCTGAATAATGACGTGGAATGTATCGAAACACGCATCACAATAGATTTTTGAGAAAACGCGTATTTATCAAATTTTAATAGTACAAAATGGATTTTAATTGGTGTAAGTTATGACCTGTAAATATTTCGTTTGCACAGGTCAAAAGCTCCATGTCTATTTCAGAGACGCATAACGAATCTGACAAAATCATTCAACTAACTAGATATGTCCAATGATTAAAGAAAATATTTGTTTTTTACCACTTGAGTTTTATTAAAGATTACATGTTTCAGAAGTTAAACTTCCATCATTCAGGTCTGTATTATACAGACCTGAATGATGGAGGTTTAACTTCTGAAACATGTAGTCTTTAATAAAACTCAATTGGTAAAAAACAAGTGTTTTCTTTAATCATTGTAACATGTCTTACCACAAAGTTAATGCCGAAACAATAAATAAAATAGAAATCTCCATATATGATACAATTTAAACATATAAATGTAACGAAACAAGCATAACATTTAGATTTCAAATTAAAATTCACGCTCAATGAATTGTAATTCTGGACATTGATGTGAAGATGTTAATAGTTTCAAGATAAAAAGATCGTAATAAAAATACCCCAAGGTTCATTGCTTGCCTTGTTTGATCAATTATTGAACCTATTATTTAAGTTTAACGATACCTAAAAATAATAAAGTATATTGTTTCATTAATCAAATCACCTATCACTTTGTGGTAATATGTACCTATTCATTTTTTATTTCAATTTCACGTGGTAAATACCATCATTTCTTAAAATCTATTGTGACGTGTTTCGATGCATTTCGCATGATGCGGTATTTAAAAATGATGCGGAATGCATCGAAAGACATGTTAAAATAGATAATAAGAAATACTGGTATTTTCCATGCGAAATTTAAGTTTAAAAATCAGTTTATTGTATAAATGTTTTTTTTAAGCAAAATAATGTAAAGTACCAGTTATTTATTATTTTTCTACTTTGAAAGAAAACTCTATCGCACAAAAAGTTTTCTTGGTTACCATTTGTTTCAATTATTCTTATGCTTCTTGCAACTTTATTTGATTTTCTTGTTAAATTATTCACCATATGCTTATTACTTGAATATGTTTCAGTATTATTTAACATCATGCAGAAACTTACTCTTCTGTGGGAAACTTTAATAAAGTTTTTCATTAACTCATACAAATAATGGTGATTGGTTTTACACGTGTTTTATTTATATTTGCCAGTACCTATTCAACTACACTGTAGTTAGTAACTTTTTGGTTTAATTGTTTTTTAAGTAACTCTTTTCAGACTGAGAATACAGGTTTATTATACATAAGTAATGTATTTTGATATTACTCGCATCTATTACTTAACCTATCATTTTAAGATATTTATTGCTCGAAGATGATAAATATCTATCAAAAAATACAACTCATTATTATAAGTCAATACTCTTGAACTTCAGATATAAAATTTATTACCTTTAACTGAAATTAGTACATAATGATATCGCAATAAATCAAAAATATGAACGATGTTTTTTTTAAAAATCTGATTGTAATTGACGACTTCGATTACTTATAGTATTTTTCAAAGGTATAAACATACATGTTTGATACATTTAATAGTATGGAATCTCTTGGAGTTGAAAACAAGTAAAAAAATAACTGAATATACTGTCCATAAGTAGCGGTGTCACTGTAATCTTTTTGGAGTGTTAAATTTTATTTCGAAAACCATCAAAAAGCAAGTTGTTTTTATGACTATAATATTTTTTATTTTGCAGACGAAGAAAGGCGTTAAATATTTTTACATCAAAATGTTTATGGATCAAAATCGCGACATATTTACAGAAAATCGAACACGTTTTATATATTACACACACATTTATATGATAATTATTTGGGCTTATATTGTGAAGAAAATATCATGTCTGTATGTTTAATAACATACAAATATGAATATTTATCACTAGCTTTACAAGTATCTTTGATCTGATTTGTTTAAAATAAAAGACATTTATTCGGCAGTGACATTGTAATAATTTCAACCCATTTTTAATTTAAATTTCACTTGGACACTACCACTAGAGCTTAAAATCTATTGTGTCATGAGTTTCTATGCATTCCGTATCAGTTTAAAAAAAAAGTGTGCGGAATGCATCAAAACACGTGTAACAATGGACGGTAAGAAGTAGTATTTACCAAGTGAAATTTAAATTTAAACTGTTTTTTTTTATGTGTACCCTGTAAATGAAATTACGAATAATTTTTTCTTCCTCGATAAATATTTACAGAATCGTAAGGTAAAATATAAATTGTATTTATGTGTATTTATATCAAACCAAAGTGGGTAGTTTAAGCCTTCATGGTCTATCATGATCCATCACCCTCACTGGCTGTCACGATCGATCGTGTAAGCAGTGTCCTATACGGTACACAAGACAATGTGACAAGCCTTTGTTGAGAACAATTAATGGACATAAAGTGGTACAATGTATACATTATCTACGCGATGTTATGCTAACCTGGTAGTTCGGAAATTCAGATTACTGTAATTAGATTATTCAGTGATTAAGAATACGGATAATCGATTTGTTCTCGTTTTACTTATATCGATATACGGTTGCAAAACAATATTTCATTATTAAGATTACGATTTTGGCCATAAATGTATATTATATACATATATATATATATATATATATATATATATATATATATATATATATATATATATATATATATATATATATATATATATATATATATATATATATATATATATATATATATGTATATATATATATTCAAAAAATCCTGGAGCCTTGTTATCTGTAATTTAAACAAAGACAGACAGAAATAAATAAATTGAATAATAGGTTATGCCCAAATTTAGCATCTGAATATACAAGAATGTAGAATACACAGAATATAGTGCACTTAGGACTTATTGAGCTGACTGTGAGTTATAGTATGTTTGTCGACTCTAAACAATGGACCTAGGGGGGCATCACTACTGTTGGAAAGTGTCAACAATGAGATCGAATTATCTCCCAGCCTCTTGTTTCTGGAGTGGGATGGCCATACGTTTATGTTGTAAGTAAATCACATATAGACCTCCATTGTGTCCAGCGATTGGCGGATTTACCTACTATTTATATTAGGCCCGGCGAGGTTAGCATTAATTTTTAGTATTTTTATTTGGTTGTATTTTATTTGACCTGATAAAATTACTGTGAATTGTGTTATAATCAGCTCGTTTGGCTACCATGCAAGAGGTGCTGGGTTCGATCGGGGGTAAAATAAATATTTGTCATTTGTTACTCTTAATACTCGAATTTATTTCATATAACTTAAGCCTGGTACCTGAAACACAGGGTTGGTCATCTCTCCTGCATTTATTTAACAATCAAGATGACATTGCTTATAAACGGTGCTATGGCCTATGCTCCACTGGGTGCGGATAAAGACTGAAGGAAGAGGCTTTCATTAGGCTTCAACATGTTTATTTGGCTTGTTAATGGTCAATTTAAAAATGCCCATTTATTTATTGAAACTCTTTATTTTATCAGTTGCTTTATGTGAGAACAAAAAAAATCACTTCTCTAAATGTCACCCTATGCTAGTTACCAGAGGAATAAGTGGACTTCACTAGTTGATCGGAATGTTGGTGAGAAATAATGCCATATATATGTAAAGGTTTCCAAGGCACGTAACTTAAGCATTCACAAACAAGGAACTTGAGAAGTTGATTTTTTGTTCTCACATGAAAACAACCGACAAAATAATGAGTTTTTACTGAATGAATGGGCATTTTAACACTGGCAATTGCCCATAAATTGGTTAAATAAACATTTTGAAAAAAAAAGTCACAAATCGCTCACTCCTTTCAACAACGTCATACATCAAAAAACTTGATTTTTCAGCAGATCGTTTTTAAAGTTTAAGAATATAATAAAATGCATTAAAAATAAATACCAAGCCACTTATTGAACTTTTTACTGGGCAACAGATTTTTTTAGGTTAAACCTGAAGGTTTTTTCTCCATTTCAAAAGTATTTAGTATATTTAAAAAAAAATAAATAAACAATACCATTTCTTAAAAATGCAAAAACAACACTTTCTGCCCTGTAGCGGGTGAATATTAAGTTAAATATATGCCGCTTTTGCTGGATATTTTGTATATTTTTGGGCATTCCGAAAATATGCACAACTGGAAATTGATGAATTTCGATATATGACGTTGTCAAAAGGAGTGAGCGATATATAAGACCATTTTCAGGTTTACCAAAGTAAACACTACATTTTATGTGAATACATATCGAAAAAAACAGTTTTGTATTTTCACCTATCTGTATTTCTCGAAACTAGTTGTATTTGCATTAAAAACTGTAATAGCGGTCTTATACGAGCGTTTCATTTTCGCATAAAAATTAAAATGTTATTCCACAATGCCAAATCAATAAAAAGTATGATCATAGATATGTCAAGCAAAAAATCAACTGATTATTGAAAAGTAATAAAATATTTTTATTTATTAAAAAAAATAACATGACCAATGTATGCAGATGTCATGTTCTTGTCAATAATATTAAAAATGTATTCCGTCATTTTTAAGACGCGCAAATAAATCACTGAACTATTATGTTGTGATGGACTCGAATATTTTATAATGTAATGGGCTCGAATATTTAAATATCAATTAAAATATTTACCGACAGTTGCACGAACGAAATAATTTTATGTAGGTAGTGTCGTGATGTATTGAAAGGACAAAGAATCACGATTTTACAGATTAATTAAAATAAAAACGACGGAGAAATATGATTGAGCATTCCTGGCAGAGCCATTTTAATTATTAGGGTCAAGGATTGTTTATGACCTCTTTAATATCATGTGAAAGGATCCTTGTTTGGTTTAATTGCGTACTGAATTATTCCCTACACTGGATTTTTTAAAACATCTTTGTACATATATCCGATCAGTACATGCGGTTAATTTTTGATTTGTTTTGGAGAAAAGGATTGAAAAGTATTAAATCCTTATTTGGTACAATACATACATTAAAGCTATTTTTTTCGATAGGCTGAATGCAGTCGAAATGCGATCTCTCAGAAGAATGTGCGACAAAACGATGTATGATAGATATACGAATAGTGAAATAAGGAAGGAATGCAAAGCTGAGATAAGCATTATCGATAAAATTAAGAAAGGTGTGTTGAGATGGTTTGGACATGTAGAACGAATGAGTGAGGAAAGAACGGTAAAACAAATTTATGAGGCGAATGTTAGCGGGAAAAGAAGCAGAGGAAGACCGAGAAAAACATGGCACGATCAGGTATGCCAAATACTTGAAAGTGGTCAGGTTAGGAGTCGTAACAATCGGCGGGTATGTATGAGGAGATGCATGAACGTGGAAGAGGTGAAGAATGTTTGCAAGGACAGAGTGGTATGGCGCTCTATTCTCTCTGCCTACCCCTGCGGAAAGCGGCGTGATGGTTAGTTAGTTAGTTAGTTAGTCATACATTAAAGCTATTTTTTTCGATAGGCTAATTTTAGTACTACAATATTGTTGATTTTATTGCATTTATTTATTTAAACTTCATAAACAGAAAATAAATAAGTACATTGGCGGGCTCATTGCTAAAAAACAATATCTTCCAACTTATTTAAATTTAAAAGGAGAGACTGAGTTTAAAATTAATATAATTTTTAAATTTGTGGTAAATCGTTTAAGTATTATATCTCCATATTGGTTACTGCGTTTAGTAACCATGCTGGAGATCCCGGAGGAACTATTTAAGTAGTGAATATTGTAAGAAACTGCGAAAAAAATATTGTATCCCGATTAAACTGCGTATAAACATTTAATTACTTAAAATGTTATAAATATTATTTTTATATCGGTTACTAGATTCTACACTATTCAACCTATGGATGATATGTCAATTTAAAGGTGTCTCAACTTGATATGAAACACGTATATCTTTTAATGAAAGGGCTTACAACCTGGCATTTGGCTAGCTTCTATTACCAACCATATTTGCACAATGAATTTGAATACTATTATTTTTTCACTCATTCGATTTACATGCCCAAAATATCTCAACACACCTTACTCCATTCATATTATTTTAAAAATTGCGTCATATAAGGTTGAGCCAATGTCGACACGGGAGTTGGCATAATAAAATCGATGTCAAGCCATACTCGACATAAAAGTGGCAAGGGTTAAGGGCTCAAAAAAATGCATGTAGTTCGCGAGCCACGGTTTGCAGACCACTGCCCTAGGCTAAAAGATATTTCACACAATTAAACCTTTTCATAAAAACGTGTATTCTAGTCAGATTGTTTTAGTAGTTAAAACGAAATACCAGGAAGAGGAAATAATATTTTATTGCGTATGACGAAATAATGGAGGACAATATTTGTTGGAAAATATGAGCGAAAAATTAAATTCCTAACTTGTGTGTGAAAATTGTGAAGTTCGTACGGCAGGCTTCAGTGTTCATTTACATGTTTTAATAATATAATGAGATAAATTCAAAAGCAAAACTTTCCTTTTGTTTTTCAAGTCAGTTTAATTATGTAATATTTCAAAATAATATTTAGATGCGTAGCAATACCGAGGTGTTTCAATATTTACGCAAGAAAGTAACTTAAAATTCATTCAAAGTATTTCTGAGCAACTAAAATCAAAACTCACGTTTTAATTCACTAAAATTATAAAAACCTTTTATGATATAGTTATGAGAGAACGATGCATAATTGATGTTCGAATGGTAAAATAAGGAAATAATGCAAATCTGAGATAAGTATTATTAAAATTAAGAAAGATGTATTAGAATGACTTGGGCACGGAGAACAAATGGGTGAGGGAAGAACGGTTAAATGAATTTATGAGTCGAATATAGTTGGAGATGAAGACAGAAAAACTTGGCATGATCAAATACTTGTAGTATTGGTAAGGTTTGGAGTCTAAGAGAGGAATGCAATGAAGAGAAAAAGATGAATAGTGTAATAGTCAACATAATTTTTTCACCGTAATATTTAGTATTTATTCAATATACCCTGGACTGATTCCTGAAGCAGAGGGTTGATCACCTGTTCTTCGTGTGTTAACGATCAAGATAACATTGTATGTATATGATGCAGTGCCCTATGCACCATCGGTTGCGAATTAGGGTTAATTTATATATATGTATATATACATATATATATATATATATATATTTATTTATATTTTTATATATATATATATATATATATATATATATATATATATTATATATATATATATATATATATATATATATATATATATATACAGTATCTACTCAATGAATTAGGGCCACGCAGAATTTCACGCAATTTCTCAATTCAAACAGGAATAACTCAGAGAAAACCTTAAATAAAACAACATTGAATTTTATTTACACATGAACACTTTATTACGCTTAAATTATGCATATATTTTCATATGAATATAGTTAGTATTTAGTATTTCCACCTTTGGCAGAAATAACTGCCTCAATTCTTTTTGGCATACTTAAAATGCACTGTTTTATTATGTTTTTTATTTCTTCGTCTTCTGACCAATTTTTTTGAATATTTTTTTTTTGACAGTCTACTGTCGGATTTGGAAATGAGTAAACCTTATTTTTTAACATGCTCCATACGTTTTCTATAGGATTAAGGTCCGGAGAATTTCCAGGCCAGGGGAGCAAAGGCAGATTTTTGTTAGACAAAATTTTTATTATTGATTTAGCCCGGTGGCAAGGTGCCCCATCCTGCATGAAGGTGTATGGACCTTCTGTTGGGTCGAGTGTATGGTAGAAGGGCAATAAAATTCGTTCGAGGACCTGCTTATAGGAATTTTGGTTCATTGTTCCTTCCACGAAAAACAACGGCCCAAGTAAATTGTTAATAATACATGACCATATCATTGTTGCAGGGGGGTGTTTGATAACTTTTACCACACAGGCCTCATTGTAACGTTCCATTGGTGCTCTCCTGACGAATCGACGGCTCTCTGTCACGGCTTCTAACCGGCACTCATCACTAAAGATGACCTGAAAAATAATGAAAATTTAAGTTTAATTCAAATATATAAGTTTATTTACTAAAATGATATGTTGAAAATTCAATTTAAATAAATACCTTTTTCCAATCATCTACCGAGTAATTTCGATGTAGCCTGGCCCATTTTAATCGATCCGCTTTCATTCGTGGTGTCAATTTTGGTACTTTTACAGGGCGCCTGCATTTCAGATTTACTTCGTAAAGACGTCGCCTCAGTGTTGATACCGATATATTTATACCCTCTTCTTCCAATTTTATTTTTAATGTTTTAACTGATGCACTACGGTTTTTTAACGCACTTTGAACGATTTTTCGATCAGTCCTCGGTGTTGATTTTCTAATCCTACGACAGTTCTTTCGCCGATTGCTGGAGGCGGGTGACTGATTTTTTATTGATTTTGAAATTCTGTCCACTGTTTGATGAGAAACGTTTTCTTTTTTTGAAATTTCTCTATTAGATAGTATTCCTAATTTCAGTAGCACTATAACACTAGACTTTTTTTCCTCAGAAATGTCTTTACTTTTTCCCATTTTGTCTTTTTCAAAAAAAACACTTGTGTTTACAAAAAAAAATTATACTTTATGAACTAAAATTAAAAATTAAGTTTTTTTCACAAGACACGATAACTATATAACCTCTCTGAACAAAACAATAACCAGAACTCAAGAAACTTCACTAATAAATAAGATAGGACTAATTTTTGAACTTTCAACTATCTGTCTACCTGTGCTAATTAGGGACCTTTCTCAGAAAAAGGGTTTTAAATTTTGTAAAGGCTTAAATAATCCAGGTATATTTTACATATTATTGAAGGTAATATACATGATATTAGATGTCGATAGAAAACTTAAAGTATTTATGTAAAATAAATATAATAATCCAAAAGATTTCAGAGTATTCAAAAAAATAATGGGTGGCCCTAATTCATTGAGTAGATACTGTAAATATATATATTTATATATATATTATATATATATATATATATATATATATATATATATATATATATATATATATATATATATATATATATATATATATTTGTAGCATTCGGCTGCAGAGCGACATAAAATAACAATTGTTGATTAACATTCCTTTTGTGAAATGTATTATACCAAAAACTCACTGGAGTGAGATAATAGCAGAGAAAATAACGATATATTCAATATAATGTATCCAATCAATTCCATTGTATTCGGAGAGTATAGCGCATGACTCTGATGCACTCGATTTGTGCAATAGTGCATTCATGCACTCTGCACACTTGCGTTATGGCCCACAACAAAAAAGCCAATTTAAAAATAAAAACAGAAATTTATTTATAATTTCATTTATATTCGAAGCGCCAACTTTGTGATTTTCTATTTTATAATTGAAATGTAACTTTGTATTAAAATCACTGTAAATTTATGGTGATTTTAAAACCAAGTTACATTATACATAGTATTAATAATTAAATTTTTTACCTTTTTAACCTGATTTAAGTTCTTAAAAAAGTAAGACTTTTTACCGTAACACTCATTCAATATATAATACATACGTACATTTTAAGTAAATTATGAATTTAAAGGAATTTAATGTTCCTTCTAATCTAAGACCTAAGTAACGAACAATTTGATTTTACTAAATATTTTAAAATGAAATATTTTATGACTTGATGGAATAAAATTACACTTTTATTACAATTTAAAATTGATTAATTAAACCTTCCATTGTATGTATTCTAAAATAAAACTGAACGTACTTTTTCAATATGGGAACAAAAAACGATTCGAATACATTCAAGGGTTTCCAATGATAATTCAAGTTCATATATTCCTGTACAATATTCAAAGAATTTTCCATGAAGTATTTCTTAAAGGTCGACAAAAGAAAGAGTTTCAATTATTCCTGTATGTTAAAATACAGGTAAGTACTTATTTGTATTTTTTAGTTTAAATGTATGATTGCTGGTTATTTTTATTTGAACGCTTTCATTATGACGTTCTCAGGGGAATACGAAAATTGCAGTCAAAAACGTATTATGGAGATACCTGCATACTCGTATGTTATACCGAAGCTGATCAAATATGTGAATTTGATATGTTGAATTGGTGCATTCACTATAAGGGTAATTGCAAATAAACCTACTACGGAAATCACATTCAACGAGACTTAATTACACTTTTCCGAAGGTACTTGAATGATATCATATGAAATAATGCGGTTATTTTGGCGATTCAGTACTAAACATACTTCATGAGTAGAAATGCTTTATCGCTACTCAATGCAACTAATTGATAAATGTAACGGTGTAATTAAAACTAGTAATTTTGTACTGTATTTCAAAAGCATTATTAAATTTGTGGTATGGTAATATAACCCTCTCCTTATCATTCATGGTTCACTTTGTATAAAACTATAGTTTTGGAATGATAATTCCCTTGCCAGATTAATAATAGACTACAGTTGACATAATTAAGTTTATGGTTGACCTGACGATGGAACATTTTTTCTGAAACCGGTAGTCGTGAAATGGATTTTTGAGTCGTATTACACAAAGTAAAAATAAATGATAAGGAGAGTGTTATTTTGTAATTTAAAGTATTCATTTGTATTTTAAAATATTGATTATACCAAATCGAGTAAATTTAGTTTTTTTGCGACGAGAAATTATTTCACATGAACATTTTTAATAATCTCCACTTTGGAACCCTCCGTATAATAAATATAACAAGTACCATGGCGTAGTTGGGTAGGCGCTCGACTGGCGTCGCGGGTTCGATTCCCGCCAATTGCAAAATGAATTCAAGAAAGATTTGTTTTCTATTGGTCTGGGTGTTTGTGATGTATTTTTCACATTTACCTTCCTTATCCTTACTATCCTACCTGCAGACAAGCATTTAAAAATAGACGCTTTGAGGATTATTTTTTTTTTTTTAAATTATTGTTATAAAAAAAATGTTAATGGTTTTTTTTTGCATATTAACATTTATTTTTGAATTTATTCAAACTACGAGACAACCTTAGACTAAAACAAAGTTACAATCTTAAAATTATTATATTTTATATTTAAAGCGCTAACTTTATGATTTTCTATTTTATAATTAAAATGTAACTTTGTTTTGAAATCGCTATAAATAATTTATTATAACTTATTTATAATGTCTACCGGTTCCGAAGCTTACCGCTTCTTTACCAGTCTTGATAAAGAAGCTGTTAGCTTCGAAACCGAAAAATATTTATAGTGATTTTAAAACAAAGTAACATTTTAATTTTAAAAATATTAGTTAAAAATTAATCCATAATTAGACATTATATTATTTTCATTACGCCCTTTTTTTCTTCTTCTTTTTTGTTTCAATAAAATGAAGTGATTTTTTAAAAATATTTTTGTATATTATTCTCACATACACCTTTGAGACATGGCACCTTACAAGGGCCCAGAGCAACCATTTCATAGCCATTATAAAAGATGCCTACGTCGAATTTAGGTGTGATGGTTTGACTTCGTGAGGAATGAGGAAATACGGCGTAAGACGCAGAGCCCATGGTCACAACTGTCGCCAAGAAAGGTGATTTAGTAGACTAGGCCACGTGCTTCGCATGCCTCCCGAGAGCCTTAATCTACATAGCTTGCCTCTTTTACAAGGCATCAGGTTCCCGCCGCTCAGGACATCTACTGCTGACAATTGACAATGTGGACTTGACTTCGTAGGATGCAAGAGAGATAGCAGTCGACAGAAGAGCCTGGAAGCAGTTTGTGGACTCTATATGTTTCATATAGGGAGCAGATATAGATGAATGATTATATTTATCTCAACATAGATGAAGAAGAATATGGAAGTCTGGGCATTTACAGCACTTATGACCGTCATAGGCTGATTTAAGTGATTACTTTGCACACGTGTAACATTCACCATTTCTACCAATTATTGTAATATGACTATTTACTATATCTATGTTGAGATGTCAAAAAATGATATAAAAATAACTCCCAATTGGAGATAATCCAGATTTGTATTTGGCATTTGTTACAAGTATTTGGACATACTCAAAATGTTGTAGATGAATGATAATGAATTATTTACAACATTTTGATAATGAATTATTTACAACATTTTGAGTGTGTCCAAATACTTGTTCACAAAATCTGGATCACGATTTTTCATCTCACCAATAGATGTCTCTAGTGAAGTCCTTAGTGATTCAAGAATAATGTTTCAAAATTAGTTCATATATATAGAACTTCCAAGAATTTGTGTAGTGTGGTTGTCAATAATATGTAGTATTAGTGAATGTTGCACGTGTGTTAACCAGCCTATGACGGTCGTCAGCTACGTAAATGCCCAGAGTTCTATATTCTTCTTCATCTTTGATGAGATGTCTAAAAATAATAATGAATTATTATTTCCTCATAAAAATCAATATGATATTATGATTCTAAGATGTTTTTTTTTAACATCGTAAGCATTTTTTACTGACATTTAGATTGTATCTATGGTATCACTTATCTCATAATATCATGGCTGATGATAGATATTAACATAAAAATCAACGTATAAAAATACATATGTAATGAGGTATGAGATACTCCTGTGCTACTTGTTAAACAAGTGTAATAATAACATGGTGTGAACATGTGAGCACTTTGAGACAGGTCCAATTAACTTTTCTGGCTGTTAACCTGCAATTTGGTGGACACGTAATTTGCAAATTTTACTGCTATGCAGAAAAAAATAATTGACTCCAACCACATACCCGTATACTCACGGTTAACTACATTCGATGTTAATTTTGCATTCCACTACATTTTTTTTGTTGTTCCATTTGTGTTGCAAGTGAGAAGTCACTGGTCTCTGGCAAGTTTTTTTTTTGTTTTTGAATACTCAGTTTATTTTTTAAGCATTAATTAATCAACAAACTTAAATGAAAACAAAATCAAAACTTTTTGAGTATGGGAACAAATTGCATCCAAAATCTACATCGTTCACCCTTCTTCTTCTTCTTCTTCATGAACCCTGTGACCTTCACTGCTGGATATAGGCCTATTTCCCTTCTTTCAATATCCTCCGGTTGGTTGCTGCTTGCAGACAGTTTTTACGTCCCACAGCGACTTTATCATCGGACCATCTTTTTTGTATTCCATATATGAGAGTAAGAATATCATGGTTGAAACTTTTAGAGATTCAAATCTAAATAAATTCATCTACCCCTATATAACAATATTTAACGATATATTACAAATGAACAATAATAAATGATGATTAGTTAACACTATAACATTATTTTTGAAAAAGCATGCGGTATACTTGAAAAAGATCGTGTTATTCAGTCATGCTAATAGTAAAACTTCTTCTCCGTCTTATTCCTCATTGCTGAGGGTTGTGACCCTTGCAGAAGCAATTACTCTTCACCAGTTATCCCTTGACTGCACTGCACGTAGCGCTCCAACCACCGAGATGCCTGCTGCTGCCTTAATTTGATCGGTCCATCGAGTGAGGATCTTCCTTTCCTTCCTTCCTTCTCGACAACTAGTCGTTCCAGACTATCCTCGTTGCCACGCGCAACGACTCCAAAGAACTGGAGAATCCGTCGGGTACAGACATTGGCCAGAGTCAAGCCATCCAAGCGTAGTTCCTGGCGAATGGACTCATTGGTGCGTCTATCTGTCCATGGAATTCGGAGCATGCGCCTCCAACACCACATTTCGAAGGCATCAATTTTTCTCCTTTCTGCTGATTTTATGGCCCATGTTTCAGCAGCATAGAGAAAAATGGAGTGGACCAAGCTCCTGACATCTTGGTGAAGCTTCATAAAACATGAGATACGTAATATTTTTAAAATAATCATTTAGACAAACCAACTTTACATGACGTGTCCAACTATGGTAAATGTATCAAGCGCAGACGCCAGAAGATTGACAACTTTGATAAGCTCGTCTTGTCCGTGAGATCAGATTGGGGTAGTATCTGTAGGGAGAAATTGATAACAGACTTAATGATTTCTGACTCCGTTCAATTGTAGATTACAGCGAGAAGTTTTGTCGATTCGATTTATATATAATAAACATTTCATCAACTGATTTACGTGATAATTTTGAACCCATGGTTTTATAACCTTATTTATCGAATTTCCAATTATTATTTGACAGGAAGGTTTTACATTTCATATTTCAAATTTCAAATTACCGTCAAACTGTCAAGTTTCGTAAAACGTTATTACAGCCGAAACCAACACACACACCACAAATGGGAGATATAAAAACACAAATACAAGATTTAAACTTGTGGGTTAAAATCAAATATTTTGAACGATTGAAATACGCTAAAAATATCGTTTAAAATATGAATATATCGTACGTATATATTAGTAAAGTGATCTAGAAAATACCTTTCAATAATACATGCTACATTATTTATAAATAAAATGTTAAAAAATGTTGGTTAAAAATCAAAAAGTAACTCACAAACCCCCTTAAAATTTTGACAACGTTTCATTCAAATACAAGCGTAATAAATGTGTTTTTTTTTCCTGTAAAAGTTACACGGTTGAACGTCACGGCATCATTAAAAAATTGCTCATAAAGGACAGCGTGCTTCTTAACAACTGCTGTCGCTTTGCGTTTTCAATGTTTTTAATTGGATTGGTGTTTCATAGATTTTTGATGTTGTCATTGCCGCTCAATCATTGTGATATTTAATGTGTAAGAAATGTGTGCTCTCTATTTTATTTCTTTCATTTTAACAGACTGAGCCATAGCAACGCATGGCCAGATATAATAACATTATTATATTTACAACATTTTGAGTGTGTCCAAATACTTGTTCACAAAATCTGGATTATCTCCAATTACAGGAGTTATTTTCATATTATTTTTTGACATCTCATCAAAGATGAAGAAAAATATGGAAGTCTGGGCATTTACGGGGCTTACGACCGTCATAGGCTGGTTTAAGTGATCACTTTACACACGTGTAACATTCACCAATTCTACCCATTAATGACAACCACACTACTCAAATTCTTGGAAGTTCTATATATATGAACCAATTTAGAAACCTTGTTCATGAATCACTAGAACTTCACTAAAGACATCTATTGGTGAGATGTAAAGAAGCTTTTTATTAAGCAGAAACTCTTATATTAGTATGTGAGATCCGAATCCTGGATTATAATCACACACATGAGAAACGCCAGAAAATACCATTTTCATTTTTATTATTAAGCTTATAATTTGACCAGATAATTTATTTACAACATTTTGAGTGTGTCCAAATACTTGTTCGCAAAATCTGGATTATCTCCAATTACAGGAGTTATTTTCATATTATTTTTTGACATCTCATCAAAGATGAAGAAAAATATGGAAGTCTGGGCATTTACGGGGCTTACGACCGTCATAGGCTGGTTTAAGTGATCACTTTACACACGTGTAACATTCACCAATTCTACCCATTAATGACAACCACACTACTCAAATTCTTGGAAGTTCTATATATATGAACCAATTTAGAAACCTTGTTCATGAATCACTAGAACTTCACTAGAGACATCTATTGGTGAGATGTCAAAAAATAATATGAAAATAACTCCTGTAATTGGAGATAATCCAGATTTTGTGAACAAGTATTTGGACACACTCAAAATGTTGTAAATAAATTATCTGGTCAAATTATAAGCTTAATAATAAAAATGAAAATGGTATTTTCTGGCGTTTCTCATGTGTGTGATTATAATCCAGGATTCGGATCTCACATACAAATATAAGAGTTTCTGCTTAATAAAAAGCTTCTTTACATCTCACCAATAGATGTCTCTAGTGAAGTTCTAGTGATTCATGAACAAGGTTTCTAAATTGGTTCATATATATAGAACTTCCAAGAATTTGAGTAGTGTGGTTGTCATTAATGGGTAGAATTGGTGAATGTTACACGTGTGTAAAGTGATCACTTAAACCAGCCTATGACGGTCGTAAGCCCCGTAAATGCCCAGACTTCCATATTTTTCTTCATCTTTGATGAGATGTCAAAAAATAATATGAAAATAACTCCTGTAATTGGAGATAATCCAGATTTTGTGAACAAGTATTTGGACACACTCAAAATGTTGTAAATAAATTATCTGGTCAAATTATAAGCTTAATAATAAAAATGAAAATGGTATTTTCTGGCGTTTCTCATGTGTGTGATTATAATCCAGGATTCGGATCTCACATACTAATATAAGAGTTTCTGCTTAATAAAAAGCTTCTTTACATCTCACCAATAGATGTCTCTAGTGAAGTTCTAGTGATTCATGAACAAGGTTTCTAAATTGGTTCATATATATAGAACTTCCAAGAATTTGAGTAGTGTGGTTGTCATTAATGGGTAGAATTGGTGAATGTTACACGTGTGTAAAGTGATCACTTAAACCAGCCTATGACGGTCGTAAGCCCCGTAAATGCCCAGACTTCCATATTTTTCTTCATCTTTGATGAGATGTCAAAAAATAATATGAAAATAACTCCTGTAATTGGAGATAATCCAGATTTTGTGAATAAGTATTTGGACACACTCAAAATGTTGTAAATAAATTATCTGGTCAAATTATAAGCTTAATAATAAAAATGAAAATGGTATTTTCTGGCGTTTCTCATGTGTGTGATTATAATCTAGGATTCGGATCTCACATACTAATATAAGAGTTTCTGCATAATAAAAAGCTTCTTTACATCTCACCAATAGATGTCTCTAGTGAAGTTCTAGTGATTCATGAACAAGGTTTCTAAATTGGTTCATATATATAGAACTTCCAAGAATTTGAGTAGTGTGGTTGTCATTAATGGGTAGAATTGGTGAATGTTACACGTGTGTAAAGTGATCACTTAAACCAGCCTATGACGGTCGTAAGCCCCGTAAATGCCCAGACTTCCATATTTTTCTTCATCTTTGATGAGATGTCAAAAAATAATATTATTATATTTATTTATTGATTTGGCGTTTAATTTGTAGAACTCCATTTTTATTTATTTATTAGTTGTTAAATCAAACACAGATTCGTTTGAAAATGCCATAACTAATAATACTAATTTGTATGTGTTTTTTAACAGTAAAATACAACTTAGTATACTAAAAAAAATCAACTAATAATTAATGCATTAATATAACATTTCATCAAGAATTTTATATATTATACCTATAATCCTATCTAACTTATCTTAAAATATAATTGACTTTATTATAATGAAGTACCAAAACATAAATTATAAACTTTATCTTATTAAAATACGTAAACGTAAAAACTGGCATAAAAAAGTTCCCACGGTGTCATGACTTGAAATAAAATATTCAGCCACACGTAAAACTATACTAATATTCATCATACATAATTGTTTGAAATGATTTTACATTACGTTGAGGATATCCTTTTCAGTAATTTTACATGTATGTTTGTCCTTGCTGTGTTAACAGGATCAAATTTTATCCCTTTATACACACACACACACACACACACACACACACACACACACACACACACACACACACACACACACACACACACACACACACACACACACATACACAACACACACATCATTCACATGGATGTATCGCGTAACTATCTAAATATGAAAATAAAATAACTAAAAAGTAAAGCGCTCTAGAGGTAATTTTTACGAAAACGGCGCCATATAAATTGACTTTTAATATTTTTACTTTTCATTTAATAGTTATATTATGAATCAACAATGTAACACATAATAAAGTATCAATAACATAATATTATATATTCGATAAATCATAATTTTACTGAATATTTTTTTCAACAGTTACGCAGATTATTTTTTGACATCTCATCAAAGATGAAGAAGAATATGGAGGTCTGGGCATTTACAGGGTTGACGACCGTCATAGGCTGGTTTAAGTGATCACTTTACACACGTGTAACATTCACCAATTCTACCCATTATTGACAACCACACTACTCAAATTCTTGGAAGTTCTTTATATATGAACCAATTTAGAAGCCTTGTTCTTGAATCACTAGAACTTCACTAGAGACATCTATTGGTGAGATGTAGAGAAGCTTTTTACTAAGCAGAAACTCTTATATTAGTATTGAGGTCCGAATCCTGGATTATAATCACACGCATGAGAAACGCCAGAAAATACCATTTTTATTTTTATTATTAAGCTTATAATTTGACCAGATAATTTATTTACAACATTTTGAGTGTGTCCATATACTTATTCACATGAGACTTGATGAGATGTCAAAAAATAATATGTAAATAATTCCTGTAATTGGAGATAATCCAGATTTTGTGAACAAGTATTTGGGCACACTCAAAATGTTGTAGTTACGCAGATTTTAATTGTCAAAATACTTATCGAGAGGTGTTCACGAATGCACAAATACAATAGATTTTTTATGAATGTATTCGAAGGTAATCATTAGGTGATGAATAATGAATGAAGAATCAAACACGAAGTTTTATTATGATGAATTGCCGTACGAGAACAAAACAGAGAATTTGATTAAAAACACTTGCTATTAATTAATCTTAAGTGTGATGAATTAAAGGTCTTTGTTTTCCGAGTCCATTAAACTTGAAAAAGTTGTACGTATCGCTAGGCAAACACAATAGCCGGAAGGAAGCGTTTTGCTAAGAAGTCCTCAGACGGAATTGCGAGGGATAATGGATTAAGTTAAAAAGAGTATCTATTTATTTTTTTGCATTCCAGCCAAAAGGAAATTGGCATATTTTATTCCTGCGATTACATTCAATTAAAAAAAAACAGTTAAAAATATTTTTAGTGTGTCCAAATACTTTTTAACAAATCTGGTTTTCTCCATATCGGGATTATTATACATTTTTGACAAGTATTTAAACACATTCAAAATGTTGTGAAAAAAATAATAAAAAATGAAAATAAACAGGTTTTTACGCGTTTCTCAGGTTCGGATCTCTAATAAATAAAAGAGTCTCTACTAAATAAAAGCTTTCTGAATCCAATCAAAGATGGCTGTTTTGAACTCTATCGCGGAACGTCATGGGATGGATCATATATGTATGACGTCCAAAATTTTAATAGTGTGATTGTCAATCATGGGTGGTTGTCAATCATGGATGAATGTTACACGTGGGTAAAGTGATTTTTTAACTAGCCTATAACAGGTCAAAAACCTTGTAAATGACTAGACATCCATATTCCTATTCATCTTAGAAGAGATGCCAAAAAAAATGTAAAAGGAGCTTATACCTAAGCTCTTCGCTTAGGAGTTACACCTAAGCGAAGAGAAACCAGAATTGTGAACAAGTATTTAGACACACACTGAAAATGTACTTATGCATGATATATTTAATGTTTAATGTTATGCATGACGAAAAAGATGAACAAAGGCCGATTTGGTTAGTGATTTTGGGAGGACCGACACACACACACACACACACACACACATATTTACAAATATAAATGCATAAACGTTTGTATTGTGTAATATACAACAATGATGCGTGGTGTGTCAAAATCATCGAGCAATGTTATGTGATGCGGAACTAAATGTACTCGTAGCGACATGAAGATCACAGCATTATTCCCATTCGGCATGTACCATCCTACATCCTACTTTCTAGAGACATCTATCTTTAACTTATATACATAGAACATATCGTAGTCTTAAAAAATAAATCCGAGTAACTACGTTTATTTTCGGAAACTCTTAGTTAAATCACAGCTTTTTGAGTGTGTCCAAATACTTGTTCACAAATAGTAGTTATTTACCCATGTATTTATGTACATATGTATGTGTTATGTACATATGTATTTATGCATTCGATGGAGTGACTTGAATTTTTTGACCGAATGTCTCTCTCTCTCTCTCTATTTGTCTCTCTTTCACCCTCTCTCCTCTATCACTTGAGTCTTTTCAGACTCTCGGATCCCATTCCTCTCACAAAGCCCAAAGTGCAAACAGAGAACAGTATTTCAATTGTTCAAAATATGTTCTCCAAAAAAAACAAGTTTGAAATTACTCGACCCAAAAAAAAACACGTTAAATGTAGAAATTGTAAAGTTTTCTAAAAAATATCTAGACGCGACAGAATTTTTATTATTGAGCATGACTCAGCAAAAAAGGTCATGTCAGATATGAGTCACATATGAATGCGTCAGAGAGTTGTGCGTTCTAGTATCGCTAACTATATTTGTATGTTGAAGTACACAAATTGCCTACAGTTGTTTCTACTACCGAAGTCCGGGCAAAGCCAATGAATTGTAAATGCCCTCTGTTAATAGGGCGAAACTTTGAAACCTGGAACTGAATAAATTATGCAGTTGCGTCATGTTAAATGCTAGTTATTTACATTGAAATATTCAACTTTGTTTTCATTCTGGCAGGAAACGTATAAGTTGAATCGTTTACAAGAGCAATTCTGTAATATTTTCCCCATAAAAATAAATAATTCAAATCCATGAGGTTTTTATTTTTTGACATCTCATCAAAGATGGAGAAGAATATGGAAGTCTAGGCATTTACAGGGCTTATGACTTGTCATACGGCTGGTTTAAGTGATCGCTTTACACACATCTAATATTAATCATATAATTCATACGTCGCTTCATGTGCGAGTTCGCGGCTAGTATTTATGAGTGATTTGAGCAAGTTTTTTTTTGTTTTATGAAGCAGAGACCCTTTTAAATATATGTAAGTAATGTAATCGTTTATTACAATGAATGATTAAGTTTACACCCCAACACCCGACCCCGTGAAAACCTTTAAAGAGAATTTGTATTTCTTGTCATGAAATTATATTGTTGTAATTTGAGTATATTGTATAAATTTAATTTAATTTAAAAAAACCCAACATTAATATTTTACGGTAATTATGAATCTATTTTTTTTTTACTGTAAATCAACTTTTAATCGTCTAATCAACATTTTCAAAATATGAATGTACTAATATGTTTATTAAATTTTCAAAACGATTACTGCAATGCCATTTATACTAACTTTGAGTGCTTATTCTGATATTGCGAAAAATTCAATTGCTTAAAACAACATTTGATTGGTACATTGAATGTCGAATTTGAGGGTTTTGTATGCATTTTTAATTTCAATTGGCGCAATTTGACATAATCGTCAATAATCATTTTGTTAGTATATTGCGTATGATACGACGTTAAAAATTTATCGAAAACTTAAATGATATAAAATGAAATGTTCAAATTATTTTACGTTATCGTTTATATTATATACAGAATATGAAGTTAGTTCAATGAAACCTCATGGTTTGGGATGAATATTTGAATATATGTATGTAGATTTAAAAGGGTCTGTGAAACGTACTGAAGGGGATGAGAGACATTGATTGGGGTTCAGGAGACACAATGACCGACAGACACAGGGTGACAGTGACACAAGTATACTACATAGATTGAAGGGAATATTTCAGCTTCGAAAATCTGAAAATATGATTCATTTTGACACATGAAGGTCAGTTTGAATATTGCCAATTCTAAAAAAAGATCACAAGTGAGACTAAAAGAATCAAATATACGAACCTCAAAGAAAATAATTTTAATTTGAAAATCAACAAAATAAGTGATTTCCCAGTACATTATTTAACAGGAGTATCTCGTAGTATTTTTATTTATCATTTCTACACCTTAGTCTCTGTAGCGTAGTGGTTAGCACGTTTTGTTTTCATGTATGAGATTCCGTGTGCGTATACTAAAGATAGCAAAGCTTTTTTATTGTATTCTGTAATGTTTGAATCATGCTGACAGGATTCAGATAAAATTGCATCTCAATTTCAAAATAGTTTATAAGTGATGCATAAGAATGATAAGTACCCCTAAACACACGCGCTCACACACACACACACACACACACACACACACACACACACACACACACACACACACACACACACACACACACACATACATACACACACACACACACACATTTATTAACATTAGTGAAATATGAAATACGAAATGAAATGTGTTCATACTGGTTACCTATACTTTTAGCACTGCATATATGAAAGAGTATTTTATCAGTAGAAAACATTAAAAGATTTCGCATTAATTTACATGAATTGAATACTCAAACGTTTATATTGTATTAATATACGTACACATAAACTAAATAATAATTATACATATCAAGAAGCGCTTGGGTTTTCCCGTTTGTTTTATCGGATAGTTTATAAAAATATACGTGTGTACAAATACGAAAATATATCAATAGGTCAGAGGTCTGTAACCAGTGCGTTTCATTATATTGTTGCAAAACAGGATTACCATGTTTCTTCAAAAATAAACCGGAAAACCTATCAAATTAAATTCATATCGAACGGAGTGAATTTGTAAATTATGTTTTTCTAAACTTATCTATCAAATAAGTACACTGATAAATTGTTTAACTCGTTTTGGTCGTTAAAGTAAATAGAAATAAGGGTTCTGGGACCTCCCAAAGCCAAAGTCACAAGGTCAATGAATAGATAATGGAAAAACGTGAAAAAAAGTGCAAAGTAAAAACTGATTTGGTCCCTTCACGTGTTTCCAGGGTTATTTTTAACAAAAAATGTCGCGGAATTCACTTATAAACTCCTGGAAAAGATTCCGGAATTCACTACAAGAAATATTCAAATATAATTTAAATATTCAATACAATACCATATTTGATCATTTTGACGAATTATATAAATATTGATTGTAATTACGTTAGCACAAACATTGTTTCGTCCAATTGATTTTGAAAATTAAAAAAAAAATATCCGTGAAAAAAGTGCCGGAACTCCGTTCCACCGCATTATACGAAAAAAATAACCCTACTTGTATCTTTGTATAATTTTTTCATAGTGCTTTCCCTTTAGGATAAAAAATATAGCACAGTCGTGAAAAAAAAATATTTTCTTTATGATTTAGCCTGTATTCTGTATTCAACTTGAAGGTAAATCTCAAAACAAAAGATAGATGTGATGTGGCGGTGCCATATATTGGAAAGAGAAAGATATGTGCTGAAATTGGAGTGCAGAAGAGTGAGCATCCAGCTAAGTAAAATGGACGTAGGACTAAAGCATAAGAGCATACAAAGTAGCATAGTATCTTGTGAAAGTGTCAAGAAGAACGAGAACAGTTAATGAAATAGAAGATGGGGTTGCTGAGAGAACAGAGAGAGTAATCGAGATGGAAGGTCAGGTTTGGTGCCGGCAATTCTACAGTATCGTCAGATCAGCTTTATCATAATACACAATCTAACGAACGGACTCATTATTATATTTATTGATTATAATTGTATTATTAAGAGTTAGAAACTCTTGTTTATTTTTAATATTATTATTTTATTTAAAAAAAAATACTTAGTTTTTACTTTTCGCCTGTAGATAAACACACCTGTTTTTATCTACAGTTTTTGAAACTAGTCGTGCGTAATGAAATACTAAGTGGTATTATACAGGTGTTTAGTTTTTAAAAAATCAATGTGTCATTCCACAAAGTTAATGCCGAATCAATAAATAATACACTTGTATTTAATTATTATGAAAAAATAAAAGAGAAATTCAAAAGAAAACAGGGAAAAGATAGCCCCAGCTATCGAGGTGGAGAATTTCTGAGCTGAAGTATCGTAATTCTAAGCCGAAGAAAAAGAAGACAACATATGCTTTCCGGATTATATATCATACTTACCAATATGAGGAAAATACTATTTTAAAAATGATTACATGCACACTGATTGCAGAATAAAATACAAGACAAAACATAATAATATAGCAAGAACCCATAAAATCAATTGTCCCGATATTATATCTTATTTCAGGACTATGGTTGAAATGGGACAATCTCAAAAAATTACCTAGAACACTGTATACTTCGCGCTTATTTTAATCGAGATTTTTTCTCATAAGTGACAAAGATACATTCTTAAAATGTCATTCATAATAAATTCATTGCAACACTGTGAATAGATTTGGCACTTTCCAATATTTAACATTTAACTTTTTACGTAATTCATACATTATATCAACAAGAGTTTCAAATATCACAAATTTAAAATTATATAATGGAAGTTTATATGTACTTTACGCAAATAGTTTTTTTACTCGTTCTCAAAATTTTAGCATTGTACCAAATTTTTTGATGTTTGAAAATAATAAAATTTTATGAAATTGTAAATGAAAATACTTGTTTTTTACCACTTGAGTTAAAATTTATTTGAACGACTTATTTTGGAAACTACAGATGCTACTATCTTCGGGTCTGAATATAAACTAATGTTTAAATGTTAATATTCAGACCCGAAGACGGAAGCATTTGTAGCTTCCGATATTAGACGTAAAAATAAATATTAAATATAAGTCGGAAAAAACAAGTGTTTTCATTAATAATTTCATCATGTCTTACCACAAAGTTAATGCCAAAACAATAATTAAAATAAAATTTGATTGAAGCTTCAAAATACGTGCCACCTTACATAATAGTAAATACAGGCAACTCAATAACTAGACATGTAATATAATTCAGCTATTCATAGAGGTGTTTTTTTAAATCAATTTAATGCCATAAAACTGTATGTTAGTGAAACGGTACTAAACGGTAGTAAAAATCAATTCTCAGTCAGCTCAAGTTGCAGAAAGTATAATTGCTTGATGGAAGATTTGTGTAATAGAAGTTATAAAACAGTTAAAAATAATAACAAAAAATAATAAATTAAGATAATTTGTAAACATAGCGCCATTTTCGTAAAATACTACCTCAAAGGCCATTACAGGATATCTTGTTATAAAACTATTTTTAATACATTTTGTATGGTTGGTCACATATTATTGACGCAAATGGAATTCCCATCTTATTTGAGTAGACATTCAATAAATAAATATCCACGTTGATAGCTATCGGATCATCAAGAAGAGTAACAAATATATTCTGAGCTTAACGAATTTCGATTCAAGGTTCTAAGATCGAATTCGTAGTCTGAAACACGTCGTTTCCAAAGCACAAACTCTTGGTTGAATTGCTTTTTTATAAAAGGGGACTTGTTTATATTTTTGTAAAACAACCGTTTGAACCAAAACTTGTTCTTTGTGGGTTTTGTAAAACGACATAATTTTTTAACACAAATAATGAACAAAAAAACTAATGAAATGATATTAACCGTTTTGAAGATCAAGGAATTAATTGTTATATATCATAGGTGTCTTAATTGATACGATGAGTGTGATACATACTGATTATACTACTATATGATCTATATTGATATATTGTCTGATAATGATGAACAAATAATAATAATAAAAATGTTACGAATTAATTGTTTTTGTTGTTTTTACTACGTGTATCATTTGCAAAGAAATGTAGATGTAATATAAACGTATCATTAGACTGGTTATGGTAGCTCTGGTTCCCAAACTTTTCTGGCCTAGTGTCCCCTGCCAACATTTTCAGTTATTGAGGAGAAGTAAATTGCCTGGATAATAAGGAAAAGGTAGAGGAACATAAACATATTTCCCACTTTCCAGCTGTCCTTTCTATCTCCTAAGGCCTCAAGTATGTACTTATAAGATTCATATTAACGGTCAATCGCGAGAAGACTTAAGATTGAAAACATGCTCCCAGTAAGAAAAAGTTTGGGGACTCCTCCTCTAGATGATCTCTCCATCCCTCGCGGGAGGCAGCACCGTCTATTTTGAGAATCTGTGCTCCAGAAGCCTAAAAATCAATCTAAAGTTTTGAGAAAACAAAAGTTTTTTTTGTGAGAAAAGATATTAGGTTACAAGATATTAGAAATCTCGTTTCGTCGGAGGCTGTATGAAGTCGTAGGGTATATAATTATTCTGAGGTGTGTATATTGTTGTTTGGTTTGAGTTCTTTGTAAATACAAGGCTTAGCCCCAAGTATGGGATGTATTGGATATCTGGGAACGAAATGAAACCAGGAATTCCAGAAAGTTCTTGAGAAGTTATTTTTAGATAAATCAATTCGTATTTTTTTCGATACTTTAAGTGAACCGTAGAACTTCTAAAACAAATTATAGTATCCGAAGTGACTTCATAAGAGTAGTATAAATTCATGAAATATAAATACAGATTTGGATCAACGTAATTTTGCAAAGAGAATTCTAAATATTGGTTAAAGAGACTTAAGATTTTTTACAGTTCGCATTTTTGTTGTTGTCAATTATTCTGTTATTAGCTCCAACATTTAAAGCCCTAAGGGCCAATTAATTATTAGCTGGTGACAGCAAACAATAAAGACGATTGAAAGAGTTGCAAAAAAAAGTATACTGTGAATTATAAACGATGTTAAAATAAATTCCTAGGTGGATAAACATTTTTTATCTAATTTTATCATACCACTGTTTTTTAAGCCAATAGTGACATGTGCTTTGAAATCAATATCATTATTAAACACCATATATGATTCTTAGCCTAAATTTGAAGGTTGTTACCCTGGGAACATAAAGGGTGAGATTAGAGTAGAAGCAGTTTCTTATTTTTTATCAGTGAGAACATAGACAACTGGGAGGTAGGTTTTAGTCATTATCACATTAATAATTTTAGATTTTCAATATTTATACTTTAATGCATTTTAAACGTTATTTATTTTATTCAAATGACGCTTAAAATGACATCAGCTACCAAGAACTTTGGAGAGATAAAAAATAGCTTCGCGAGAGTTACGACCAAGAAATAGAAGGGTCCATTGCCTATAAAATCTCTCAAAGTTTTTAACAATTTTTTTTATTTTTTTTTAAAATTCTTTTTTATTTTTAAGATTTTTCTTAAATCACACGTAAATTTTCAAGTAATTTGATCACCCTCCATAAAAATTAGCGTTAGCAGAGAGTTGGTATTTCAATACAAAAATTATGTAGATTTTAAACCCAGTCTCTAACGCGAGATCTCCTACGAACAGTTCTGCCAACGTGAAGCATTTACCTACTGCCACTTCATAACTTAATGCAATCAAATATGAAGAAAACACGAATTTCGTAAATAATGATTAAATATAAACACATAATTTAAAAGTCACGGAGTTAGTAGATTAATACACTATTATACAATGTGGTAATAAATACTCGTATTAAAAATTAGGCAAGAACTTAAGCTTTATTACAAATATTGTATTGAGTACTTACAAACATCATTTGCTCAAACAACTGCAATTTACTGCTTGGTTTACATACCTGAAAAAAAAACAAGTCTTATTTTTACAAGTCAACAATTTATCATGATTACTAAAATAACTTAAGGACGTAAAAAATCGATAAAAAATAAATGAAGAATATTTATTTACAGCATTTTGAGAGTGTCCAAATACTTGTTCACAAATCTGGGTTTCTCCAGTTAGGAGTTATTTTTAAATTTTTACATGTCAATATGCATGAAGAAGAATATGGAAGTCTGGGTATTTACAGGGTTTTTCTTTTGTCTTTTAAAATAAATTCCTTGCTCGTTTATTTAGAAGATTTTTTTTTAATTCAAAGGGCAATATTTTTGTTTTTACACAAAAATACATCAATTTCATACTATTTCTTTAGGCCTAAGCGGTTTGTTATTAGAAAAAGGTATCAAATTATGGTAGAGTGGGTTTGAACCAAGAAACAAAAAACATGACTTGGAGTCTGCGAAACTAACCACGGGACCACAACCCAATATAAGATGTGTAGTATGTAGATATGTTCATATTATTATTTCATGTAATATACATAAATCGGTTATTTAATCAATGTATTAAACATATGTATATGGACGGATTATTAAGATCCGGTCCTTCATGAACGACTCACATCTACTAAATTCACCAAAGTGCTCACGGTATTCATGGACGAATAAATCAAGTTTTAATCCAAAAGTTTTATTGCGAAACGAATACTCTTTTCCTGAGAAATTAAGGTTTGAATATTGTGTATCATTGACTCATAAATGCAGCGCTTTATCGTGATAGGTGTTCACAGGAAAAATATCTTAGCAGCATGGTGATCGGGTTAGCACGCGAGATTTACCTGAATGCAATGTTAACAGCTTCCTGCGAGGAAAGTGAATCTTTAATATTATTTAGGAGCGATGAACTTCAAAACGTTCCGAAAAAGAATAAAACCTCAGCCTCATTATTTCTGACTCAGAATAAGAGATTTGGTTTAAAATTCATACGTTAGGCATCCTATTTTCTTCCTTCTTTAAGTGGTTTGCAATATTCAAAACGATGCCTCATGTTGCAGAATTCCAATAAAATTACAGGGTAAAATCTTTCATTTTACATGCATAAATTATAAATTAAACTCACGTTTTCAAAACATCTGTTACAGTACAAGGTTTAAGTTTTGATTTTTAATGGATGATACATATTGTAATATTTAGAGCATAGAATGGTTAAACCCATTTTTTACGTATGTTACCTACATATGATTAATTCTCATTTTTATATACATACACACACATAATCGTATCGTACTGCATTAAATATAAACTGTACATTCGGAAATTTGTCTTGTAGTGGCCAAAGCTATAAAAAATATATATATTTCTTTCTAATAAATACAAACCAACACGATACTTAAATATTTCCTTAAAACAAAATAAATACAAAATTGATATGTACTTCCTACTTAAATTATACAGATACATTTCTACCTTATAAAAACTGAAAATAATAATACACATACTATATTTTCAATATAAAAATAAAACAATTGTATGAGACCATTATTGAGTGTTTTAATGTAAAAATGGCCAATTACAAAAATAATATTTGCATAAATAAACTCAAAAGTGGTCTTATTTGAGTGTTTTATTTTTATTTTGCAATCATCATGTTATTCCACAAAGTTAATACTAAATCAGTTAATGTTACGTACTATTAATATAATGTAGTTATCGACTTTTAATAATTTAAATCGGTGTCGGGTTGTGGTCCCGTGGTGTCCCGGGCTCTTAAGTCAGAGTTTCTCGGTTCGAACCTACTCTACCACAATTTGATACCTATTTCTTATAATGAGCCGCTTAGGTCACGGAAATAGTTTGAAAATGAAATTCTTGTGTAGATAAAAAAAAAAACAAATATTTCTCTTTTTAAATAAAAAAAATAATAATTAAATATACTTATTTTGTAAATCATAATTTTTTTTAAATAAAAAGTGAACGAAGAAAAAAGATCTTATTTATGTATCCTTAGTTAAGAATTATAAATACATAAATATTGAGTGTAAGTCCCTCTCCCCAAGTACAATAACTTTTTTCAAGAGGTACAACGTTATTAGAATATGATTTTTATAAAAAGAAGTATTTAGTAAATTAATGTAATATTTTCTGGAAAAACATTAAACAAACAAAATTTAAAAAATGTAAATAGAAAAAATAGGTTGTTTATTCGGCTATTTCTATCAAAAATCTTAACAAGGTACATCTGAAATGTGATATTACCTAAATATAACAGCCGGTGAAAATATTTTATATCTGTTATGCCAGCAAAAACAATAAATTATTTCGAATTTTACTCTATGTAGCCGCTGAAACAAGAGAACAAAAAATCTAGAACGCAGAATATACATATTTCCACCACCATCAATCTACGTCGTTCACCATTTTTCGCAATCTGTTGAGAGCTCCATATTTTCTCATTTATAAATAAAAATATGTATTACATATTTACAGTAGGTACTAGAGGTACATTTTCTTCTAAAAGCTCTCAGTTTAAAGATTATGCTGACTTCAATTTCTAGGCCAATACGATTATGCTTAGCTCAAAATGTTAACTTAATTTTGAGACATGGACGATTGAATATTCTATTAAAATTGACATTTGTATTAAAGTAGTGGTTCTGTGAGACGGCAGTACGTTCCATTGAAAACTTAATTGGTGTCCTATATTACTGCTCAAATTATATGTGCGTATTTGTCTTCTTCTTCTGATCCTTATCCGCTCCCAACGTAAACAAGGTATGTATATTTATGTATATATACAAACAGTGATGGGATTCAAAGTTTTCAAGAACCGGTTCGCCCTCGAACCTCTACCCCTCTCCCTATTAAAATAGGTTTTTACATTTATTCATTTATTTATTTTTTATTCTGCACATAAACAGAACATTCACAGAATACTCCAAATGCTGAAGCGTAAATCTTTCACGATATTTTTTTACTAAGTGAAATAACTTTTTTTGTTATTATTATTTACTATCTTATTTTTCATATATGATCTCAATCAGAATATTGTGTGAAAACAAAGGGTTAAGGACCGGTTCGGCGAACTCCAAAAAATTTAGGAACCGGTTCTAGCGAACCGGTTAAAACCGGCTAAATCCCACCATTGTATACAAACATGTATATGTATGAACGTTTGCAAGTTTATGATTAAAAATATTTTATTAACTATGTAGTGTTTTGAATTTTACTTTTTTTTATGTTTTCTATTAACATATTTTGGACCCCTAGAAATCGAACTCGGAACCCCCAGCACAATTACCAGACTCGCTAGTCACTTCACAATAAAGGCTACAAACGTAAATAAAGATAAAATAAGCAATTCTCCATAAAGGAAACAAAGTATCGTGCTCCAGTATTTTTTATCGTATTTATATTCAATGCTGCAGGGCAACTCAAAATCGCTTCATGACGACGAAGCTGTATGGAGAAAAATCCTATAACATGAAAATAAATAAATATAACATTTATGGTTAGTAAGTTTGCAATCTTTTGTGTAGGTACCTACTATTATGCTATTGTGTAATATTGTATTAAGGCACGTCTATCGAGTCGTGACGAAAATAAGATGCGCAGATAATTTACATAACTTTTTTCGGGTGATTATAACATATATAAATAATATTCGTGATATTATTTTTTGTCATTTCATCAAAGATGGAGAAGAATATGGAAGTCTGGGTATTTGACCGTCATAGACTGGTTTAAGTAATCACTTTACACACGTGTAACATTCACCGATTCTACCCATGATTGACAACCGCACTACTCATATTCTTAGATGTTCTGTAAATATGAACCAATTTTGGAACATTGTTCTTGAATCACTAGAACATCACTAGAGACATCTATTGGTGAGATGAAAAGAAGATTTTTATTGAGCAGAAACTCTTTTCCTGGTATGTGAGGTCCGAATCCTGGATTATAATCACACACATGAGAAACGCCAGAAAATATCATTTTCGTTTTTATAATTTAAGCTTATAATTTGACCACATTTATTTACAACAGTTAAAGTGTGTCCAAATACTTGTTCACAAATCTGAATCAGCTCCAATTATAGCTATCCAATAGAGTTATTTTTCATATTATTTTTTGACATCTCATCAAAGATAATCAATCCAAATAAATCAGAAAAAATTGACTGTTATTTATTTATTTGACATAAAAAAATATAACTTTTTTTTAATCACTATGAATATTTTATTATAAATTAATTATAATGTCTACCGGTTTCGAAGCTAACCACTTTTTTTAAGTTAAAATAAAATATTTAAAGTAACGTTAAAACAAAATTATGCTTTAATTATAAAATGGAAAATCACAACGTCGTTGCTTCAAATATAAATCTTTAAAAAATTAACCTAGTAAAAAATATAAACCGAGAAAATTAACGAATCAGGTTTCCAAAAAAGTAATAGTTACCCATTAGTCACAATTTTAGTTTTTATACCTTTTACGGTTAATGTTTATTACAATATTTTTTATTACAATTAAATGTGTTTACCACAGAAATGCACACATGTGAGAAGATGGCATGGGAAATATGGTCTGCGGCATTTAATTATTTAAAACTTTTGATAATGTGTCAGATTTCCTGTGATCGAATCGGTGAAACAGAATTCCACTATCATTCATATCCAGTGAACAGTCATCTGTCACGTGGGCTAAAAATGTAGTTCACCATACATAAAAAAACATGAGTTTTATTATTATTATCATTATTAATAGTACGCATCATGCAATACATTAATATTTGTAACCACATTTGTGGTCAAACTATTTTTATTATTTATTTTACATAATATTAAAATAACCTCAAATGTTTCTATGAAAATGCATTTATAAATTTTACTTATAAGTCATCAATTTATTAAGCCTTTTGTTTATTTTATTAAAATATTTGATTGAATTTTTTTAATTTTTTTTTATTAATTGATTAGGCATCCACGTTATGGTAATATCTACCTATTTTTAATTTCACTTTTACTTTGTATATGCCATTATTGTAAAAAATAAAATGGTTCAAGTTTTTTGCGTACAGCAGTACGCCTGTGGGTGTGGGTATAACAGAAAAGCGCAAGAGATATAAAAATATGTTACAATAATGGATACAGGGCCCTCCTGAAGTTACCCCGACATAGTAGCGCGAGTGGTATATTTGCTCTAGCACACATCCCACTCTGGGATGGCCTAATAAGACATGGCAGGCTTCCGAGAGAGGCTGATGAGAGCTCCATCCTCATCATATCACTGCTTGTGAAACACAGATGGGTGCTGGATACCTAATATGATAGCACTGGACGCGGTGTTCTCATCGCAAGAGATCACCTCTCCAGATTTTTAAAGGTTTTTTTTTAATACTATGTAGTAAACAAAATATGGCCAAGTATTTAACCTACCGCTAAGTCACGCTGAAAGCATAATAATTATTTTTGTTTTGTTTGTTTAAACCCTTATCCGCACCAAATGGTGCATAGGGCACTGCTTCATATAAACGCAGTGTTATCTTAATCGTATACACATGAAGGAAAGGTGATCAGCCCTCCGCTTCAGGTACCAGTCCAGGGTAATATTAAATAAATATTACAGTGAAAAAATCACTTATATTTATTTTATCCCCCCTGGGAATCGAACCCAGGACCTCCAGAACGGTAGCCGAGCGTGCTGACCATTACACTACGGAGGCGGACAATTATTTTTACTTTTGAAAAATATACGAGTAAACATATTTTTTTATGTTTGTTTTTAATGATTTTAAGATTTTTTTGTTTTGCAAAGTTAGTAATATTTACAAATGAAAATTTAAATTCAACAATATAATTATTTTTAAACGCCTACAAATCATATGTAAAGGCTGCAATATTGTGGATACCTAAATTAAGTTAATAAAAATCATTAGATCTCCAGATCTTACAATATAACTACCCTAATTTTTAAGAGAGAATATGTAAAATTTAAAATTTACATATTTGATTTGTATGAAATTACGTCTCAAATTCAACAAAATGTACTTCATTTAAGTAGGTACTTATATAAGGTTACTTTGTATTTGAAATTCGGGTGAGTGGCCTCATAATAGTCGCGAACTGAAATTTACATAATAATATTGAAGATGATTTTCTTTATGTAAAAGTCATTGAAATAAAACAAAAAACAAATGGTTTGTAGTTTTTTAGTTAGCATTAAAAGATGGCTTGGCTTTGTATATAAATTGTATGAAATTTTTATTGAATGTGTCATAGACTTGGTGAATCAGGAAATCGATAACAAAAGAGACATTTCTAATGAGTCAGGATAACGGTTACTCATAAAGATCTTTAACAAGAAAAACTAACTATCCATAACGCAGGGGTAGGCAGAGAGAATAGCCTCTTCTTCGCCTCTTCCACATTCGTGCATCTCCTCATACATACCCGACGATTATTAGGACTCCTCACCCGGCCGCTTTTAAGTATTTGACAAACTTGATTGTGCCATGTTTTCCTCGGTCTTCCTCTGCTTCTTTTTCCAACCAAATTCGCCCCATAAATTTGTTAAACCGTTCTTTCCTCACTCATACTTTCCACATGTCTAAACAATCTCAACACACTTTTCTTAATTTTGTCGATAATGCTTATCTCAGCCTTGCATTCTTTCCTTATTTCATCATTCGAACTTCTATCAAACATCGTTTTGCCACACATTCGTGTGAGGGATAGCATTTCGACAATATTCAATCCTACACAAATATGTAGAAAAATCCATAAAAGATAAAATATAAAATGAAAACATTACGAAGAAATGCAAATTTGAGTTAGGGATGGTTCAAAATATAATGAAACGTTTTTTTAAAGTGGTCTTGATAACGAGAAAATTTTTGTTTAAGAGAGAGTATATTTGGTAAACGTGAATTGGAGAATAGAGCGACTTGGCATGACCAAATCAATCAGAAATTCTTTCATCATGCTTTTACTTGTGGCTTGTGGTATGGTTTGAGAATACGAAAATTCCAATTTTCCCCATACGATTACATCAAATGTGATGAAAGTTAATAATTAAAAATAAGTAAAGAAGAGCAGGAAAATATTTTTGATTTATTACTAAATAGTTCTCAGAATAAGACGTCATTTAATCAGGAAACATTGGAAACTTCCATGAAAATAACCATGTGAATTTTCTTTAAACATTTGCCGACAACCTCATGGCACAAAAGGTAACTACATATTCTGATTTTTTTTAAATACAAGAAACCTTGATAAGGAAAGATTGATAAAGACTTAGAAAGGAGAGTGAATGCTGGGAACAAAGTTAATGGTGCACTGAAATCAGTTATAGCAAATAATAACCTATCAGCGGAAGCTAAACTGGCAGTGCACAACGGAGTCCTGGTTCCAACTCTAATGTATGGAAGTGAAACATGGAGTTGGCAAAAGAAGGATGAAAGTAGACTGAATGCAGTCGAAATGCGATCTCTCAGAAGAATGTGCGACAAAACGATGTATGATAGATGTGCGAGTAGTGAAATAAGGAAGGAATGCAAAGCTGAGATAAGCATTATCGATAAAATTAAGAAAGTCTGAAATGTCTGCAAGGACAGAGAGGTGTGGCGCTCTATTCTCTCTGCCTACCCCTGCGGGAAGCGGCGTGATGGTTAGTTAGTTAGTTAGTTACATTGGAAACTTCCATGAAAATAACCACGTGAATTTTCTTTAAACATTTGCCGACAACCTCATGGCAAAAAAGGAAACTACTTATTCTGATTTTTTTTTAAATACTAGAAACCTTTTTACTTTTAGTTTATCATTAAAAGTAATCCTTGTATTTTCCACCCCCCTGTACAGAAATTATATCGCTCACTCCTTTCAACAACGTCATAATATATCAAAAAGCGTCAATTTTCAGTTGTGCAAGTTTTCGGAATGCCCAATAAATGTACTATATCCCAGCAAAAGCGGCATATTTTTAATTTAATATTTACCCGCTACGGTAAAAAGTGTTGTTTTTGCATTTTGAAGAAAAGGTATATTTTTTTAAGCATACTTACTAAATATTTCAGAAAAAACATTCAGGTTTTACCTAAAAAGATCTATTGCACAGTAAAAAGTTCAATAAGTGGCTTGATATTTATTTTTAATACATTTTATTATGTTTTTAAACTTTAAAAACGATCTCCTGAAAAATCAAGTTTTTTTTATATATGACGTTGTTGAAAGGAGAGAGCGATATACCTTCATCTAAATTCATGCATACTATACCTACATAGGTAGTGCACTTTTGAAAACATCAGCAGATAACGAAACAAACTTCTTATTTGAATCTGATAAAGTATTATGTTGCTTACATTATTTGTGTATGATAACATTCTACAACAGAAAACTAACGTCACTATCTGACTACTAAATCACCTGGTGCCATAGATAGAAATATTCTAGTAATATTACGTTTTAAAATACACGGTACTATTACATAACAAATTATGTACGTTTCTTCAAACAACTGGTAGTCATAAATTCTGTGAAAAAAGATGTAGAAATAGTAATATTTGCAATCAAATTTTTACTTATTGACAATTTTCCACGCCTTCTAAATACTTCGAATATGATCAATCTGGCTTACACCTGAGTCACAATGGACAGTACCAAAATATTTTCTTTAGAAATTACCTCTCATACAACTTACACAAGGTAGTACTACGTCGTACGAGTCCTCTTCTTCTTCTAACCCTTTAATCGTACCCAATGGTGTATAGAGCACTGCATCGTTTTTTAAATGAAGGCAAGGTGATCCCTCCTGCGCATCCGGGACCAGACGAGGGTAATATTAAATACATATTATAGTGTAAATCACTAGTATTTATTTTCACCCCCTCCTGGGAATTGAACCCATGACCTCCAGCACGGTAGCTAAACACACTAACCATAACCTACCGCAACACCTCGTATGAGTACGGGTACGCAACCCCAAGTGCACTAGACATTGTTGGTATTTTCATATTCTAGTACTTCCTCTTCAGTAGCAGTAATATCCTTCATCATGATTTTTTTTTACTTACATCATATATGGTACATATCATTCAATATATTTCACACCTTTATCTAAAAATCAGTAGCGCAGGATGGATAGTGATCTCAAAAGGTATAAAAATCATTTTTACACTTGGGTCTCTTTTTATACGATAGATACGTTCCCCGGGGAGTCGCACAAAAAGACTTGAAGTACATACAAAACTGGGGGATAGGTTCCATTATTTTTAAAAACCGCATAACTTCAAATCAAAATGATAGAATATACCAAAAATCGCAAAGAAAAAGTTTTTAAAAAATCATAAAAATTAAAACGGAAGAGCATTTTCTTAATTAAATATCCACATATAGGAAATCGTTTGTAAAAAGGAAGTGCTTTTTCTGTTTTTTTCTTCTTCCAAATAAAGCATCTCTTTTATCTGTAATACGATGTGCCAGTGACACAATCGCACTTTAACGGTTGTAACTTGCACTAGTCTAAATTTTAGATTTTTAAAATGCGAATTCGCATAAAAAAGGACTTGAACTACATACAAAAGTAAGGGATAGGTTTTCATTACATTTAAAATCGCATCACTTCAAAATCCCATAAAAAGTGTACATAATCCGCACAGAAAATTACCTGTTTTACCGCCTAAGCAAAGATGGATTTTTCCGAATAATACAATACGATTCATGTTCCCAAACGTAATATAAAAACATTTTAATGTCCCAACTAAATTAGCAAATTGTCAAGTAATATTTAAATAAGTGTTATTTATATGTAAACAGTGACAACGTATGTATGTACATATGTATTATTATTGAGTGTCATTATTGAAATTAAAATAAACGTATACATTATTGTGATATCACACTAAAATAACCTATTTGTTATTTATTCTTTGATCGTTAAAACAAAAACAAAAATAAAGCTATCATTTTATGAACGTTACTAAATATTTTTTACAAATATGTTTTAAGATACGACAAAAGACGTTGATAAGTTATTATGAAGCTTCAAAAACGGTCCGTGCAATAGGCCGTCATAGACAATTCGCATACAAAGAAACCTGTTTTAAATAAAAACTTTTTTACGATCAATGTTGGTCTTTATTTTTTATATAAAGGGTTGAATTCATGTCCTTCCGCAACAGCGCAAAAGTACATATTTCCTTGTTAAAAAGTCCTTGAGCAAAAGTATATATTTTTGAAAGCGGTTTTTGATTACATACATTTCAACTTCCCATGTTATAAACTGCGCTACATATTTCGCAAATGCGGGGTACGACATATTAAGAGAAATGGAACTAGGTCGTAAATTGAGGTGTATATGTTATAATTATTATTGTATACAAATTAAAATTTAAATGTTTACGATTAGACCAGAAGATGGAAGCTTAGCATCCGAAACTAGTCGTCGTAAATAATCTCAAGTGGTAAAAGAACAAGTGTTTTTCTTAATAATTGGAAATTAACATATTATTATAAAGTATAATTTATCCGCCTCCGTAGTGTAGTGGTTAGCGCGTGGGTACTATGCTATATATCATTGGTTTGATTCCCATGAATTAAAATAAATACCACATTGTGAATGAACCACATTTGCTTCATATTAGCCTGGACTGGTAACAAAAACGCTGGTCTAATCATCCTGTATTGCCTTGGATCTGCGAGAAATTTACAACCAAGATAACACTGCATCGACGAGATATTCAATATTGAGCGATAAAAACAGTTAGAGGAAGATAATTTTTATAAACAAATGTAACAAATTTATTATTTTATTCAAAAAAGTTTATAATTTCAATTTTTTTTCTCCTTTTTTTTTTAGAAATTAAAAGATTTACAGTAATTATATATATTTATGTTTTTGTTATTTATTATTTTATTTTTATTATTTTCAATATATCGTTTGTAAAATATTTTTATATCTTTTTTATCTGCCTTATATGTTCAAATAAATCAATCAAGAAATTTTGTAGATTTGAATGATTCTAGGTGTGAGTATTCGTAAAGTGAATAAACGTATGTCGGAGTATGTACGTTGAGAATAAAAATACTTTGACAAACTAATTGTGACCCCTTAATCAAAAACCAAATGTCAAATGTCAAAAACGATGACGATATTATCGTCTTTGTCAGCTGTATTACGCAAAAAGCGGAAACGATTTCGTTTCATTTAGTGGATACAAGTCGAGAAACAAAGTTGATCATTTAAACGTCAACAGAGAAAAAGAAAGCATTTTTGTGTGAAATTATTAAGGTACCTACTTAAAATAAACCGGGTTTGTATTTTCCTCTTACGTGCATGAATAATTTATAACAGTTTTGGCGTTTTTTTTTAACTTTTATTTCGTGGTTATGTTAGTGAATTAGTAAGTACGTACCTACCGTCAATTATATGTAAATTGGATTCTAATATTGAACAACACTGTCGTAAAATTGGCGGGCAACATTCCCGCGCTCTTAAATCGAACGCCGTTCTTTTGTTTTGGTCATTTTCCAGCTGGTGTTATAAGAGCACCTACATGCATAATTGCCTTTTATTATTTTTTTGTTTATTTAAACGTATTCAGACCAGTGTCAAGATTACTGCGAGGTAAAATGAATCTTTAATACCACGGCCGTAAATGCCGGTGCTGTATCTCAGTCGATGGCAATACGCGCAGGGAAGTGAACGTCACTCGCCTTGTTTTAAAAGTTGTTGTTCAAACGTCCATCGCCATTTTGACTCGTTTGACAACTGGTGTTGTACTCGCCGCGTCCTGGAATATATACGTCCGTGCAGTGTTGTGAAACAGCCGGGATGCAAGCATCATTAAGCTGAAGATCCAAGGTCGACCGACTATCGACTAAGAGGTACGTAACCATATATACAAACTTCACTTTTTTTGGCAAACAAGAGTGTGGTGTCAGCATGTTTTAAAACACACTTTTACTCTCGTCTAGTGTGTTCTATAATTAAATATCGATTCACCTCTTCAAGTAGAATCGATCTTCCTGGCTTTGAATACACAAAGGTGATTTATTTTTAGGTTAGGATTATACTAAACATGTTTTGTTTTTAGTTTCTTATTTTCATTTATTTATTTAACACTTTTTATTCATTTATTGCATTAATTAAAACGATCATAAATTGACAATCTTTTAACAAAAACACATATTTGATTTATGCATCATGACGTCTCAAAGTTTGCTTAAATTTCTTCTGTGAAGTTTTCAACTTAATTCTTGTGAGCAGTTGTTCTGTTTATGTATAAACCAAATCGATATATTGATTTTCCGCAGCACATTTTCTGGACAGACACCTTAGTATTTGGTGACCTTACTAAACAGCAGTGCCTTCTATATAATGTACAAGCCGAGAATAGGTTTTGGAAACATGGCATCAGCTGTGGTCGGCAAACCGGATTCACAACTATTCCATACGCACTAATTATTACATTATAATTTAAATTTACATCATCATAATGTTTACCATGGAATATTTCGTCTTCAAATAGGTAAAACATTTTATTTTAATTTATTTAAAACATAAAACGTACATAAGATTCCTTATGAGATTTTTTTATTACTCGTATTAGGAAAGAGTTAATTAAGTACCTACCCATAAACATACATACGTGAAAGAAGTAAAACTTCTTAAAAAATAAAGAATCAGAGAGATTTAAAATGCCACCACTGCATTTGGTACATACTATTACGCTTTTTTTGTTAATTTATATTTCTCATAATCTTATCGAGTCGCTAACCATCTTACATTCCCTTTACTTGCTTGTCTTCACAACCCATTATTCTCTTTTCCGAAATTTGATTTAAGGTACATATTCAATTATCATGCACTAATCATTGCATATCTTACATTTAAAACCTTTTATAAAAAACTTTTTTGAAGCCCTTTTAAAATTATAAAACAAATATTTTAT